>NC_056739.1:1262569193-1262749193 GCF_019279795.1 Protopterus annectens | reverse complement strand
AGGGAATTATGCCTCTCAGCTGTCCTCCGATTTTGTGGAACATCTCTGATATTTGGATTGTTTTCGATTTTCGGATAAATAACTGAGGATTGCAGACAAGTCGATAATGCTAGATAGAGTTTCATATAGGTTCATAGGTTCATAGGTTCATACTAGGCTATCTGCCCGAGGGCATTTATAAGCCTAGCCCATAGTTTTGTGGCTTACGCCACCCCTTTTGTATGGGGAACTATACCCATTATTTTGCTGTGCCTCTGTCTAGCAGTGACACTGAGGTAATCCCTGGAGTATATCTGTGATCTCCCATCCATTGGTCAAGATTTCTCTTGAACAAGGCCAGCGAGGTGCTCTGCCTCACATATACCGGGATTTTGTTCCACAGCATAGGGAGTCTTTGGGTGATGAATCTATCCCTCCAGCACGTCCTATTAATAGCCGTGTCGAGGTTTAAGTCTCCGCCTTGTGGCTCTGATGGATCTAGATTTTTGAGGTGAAGCATATTCATCAAATCTGGGTTAGACATGGCCTTGTATGTCAGGCAAAGGTCACCTCTGAGCAAGCGTGCGACTGAATAGAGCTGGAGTTCTTTCAGTCGGGCAGCATAGGACAGATTTTGAGACCCTTTATCCTTTTGGTGAGGAACTTTTGTGGCCTCTCCAGCTGCTGCAAGTGTCGGGTCAGATACATTCCGAATGGGGCATTGTACTCAATCATTGGTCTGATGAGTGATGAGTATAGGGAGACTATGACCTCCCTTGATCTAGATGTGAATCCCTTCATGATAAGGTGGGCAATGTAGAAGGTCTTCCTAACTACTTTAGCTACATGGGTGTCGAATGACAGGCTACTGTCAACCTGGGTCCCCAGGTCCCTGATAACTTCTTCTGTGCTCAGAGGATTACCACCTATATGGTAGCTAGGGGTAACCTTGTTTTTCCCGAAGGGTATGACTATGCATTTTTGGCATTTAACTTTAGGCCATGGCTCTGGCACCAGTCATCCGCTTCGTGAGACCCTTCTGAAGGATATCTGTGTCACATGTGTTTTCGACCACGGCGCCCAGTTTGCAGTCATCTGCAAACTTTGTCAGCCATAACCCTCCTGTGTTTGCTTGTACTTCAGAAAAGTAGATGCCAAACAAGAGTGGGCCCAGGACTGAGCCCTGTGGGACACCACTTGTGACAGGCTTTGAGTCTGACATGGTGCCAGCAACTCTGACCCTGTGGGTTCTGTCACTCAGCCAGTTTGCAACCCATCGTGTGATGTATGGGTTAACATTTAAGCTGATGAGTTTTTCAATGATACCCGAGTGGGGTATTGTGTCGAAGGCCTTCGCCAGATCGAGGTAGTCTGTATGGACTGCCTTTCCCTAGTCAATGGCTTTGGTGACTGTTTCAATAAAGTCAACTAAGTTTAAAAGGCATGATCTGCCTTTGACAAAGCCAAACTGGGTTGGATCCAAAGTCTGCAAATTCCCTATGTCTTTATTTATGAGGTCCATTATGATCCTCTCCATAGCTTTGCAGATAAGGCTTGTCAAGCTAATGGTGCGGTAATTTCCAGGGTCTGTGGAGGCACCGCCTTTGTGAAGTGGGACCACAGTCGCAGTGCGCCACTCCCTGGGTACGTATCCAGAGGTGAGACTATGATTAAACAGCTGTCCTAGCTGTGGGTTTAATTCCTCATTGAGTTCATGGAGCACACAGCCTGGGACACCATCAGGTCCCATGGATGCTGTGTTTTTTGCTTTGGAGAGAGCAGTTTTCACTTGGGCGTTTGAGATGTTTGGGGGGCTGCAACCATTTGGTATAGATATCTCTCTTTTTGGGGGGGGAAGTTTGCACTGAACCTGTCAGCCAGTATGTTGGCAATGTCTGTAGGATCAGTAATCTTCACATCATTTTGAACTAGTTCTGAGCATATCTGGGAGTTTCCTCCCAGGTTTCTAACATAGCTAAAGAAGGCCTTATGATTGTCTTTTGAGTCTTTAGCTATTTTTCTCTCAAAATTTGCTTTGGATGATTTTATGAGAGCTCTTAGCTTTTTACTTATAGTGATCAAAGGTGTCTTACCTTTTAAGGATTTTGCTCTATCTTGTAGTAGCTTCCTCCTTTTGTTGTAGAGTTTGTTTATGGCTGGGGTCCACCAGACTGGACGCTTGCCCTTGGTACAAAGAGTCTTTGTTTTGCTTGGGATTGCCTTATCCATGCAGTCCTGCAGGTGCTGGTAGAAGGCATTTGTAAGTGATTCAGCGGCTTGAGTACTGTTTTCCGCCGGCTCGGGGGCCTTAAAGGAGACCACACTAGTCTTTAGAAGTGTGAAGTCGGCTTTCGAGAAGTTTTTACTGTGGTCTTTTATTTCAGGTGGGGTGGGATGAGGACCTCCAGCAAGATTAGTTTGTGATCTGATCTCACCAGTGAGGGGTATACTTCGGTGTTGAACATTGTGCTCCCATGTTCGTGATGATGAGATCAAGTATGTTTTCTCCTCTTGTGGGGATGGTGACTAGTTGTTCCATGGCATTTGAGTTTATGAATTCCAGGAACTTTTGGGCTAGGGTGTTTGGGCTTGAGTAGTGTTCCCAGTCTATATTAGGGTAATTGAAGTCACCTAGTATGATGGTGTTTGGAGATACATTTATCCCCTCCAGTGTTTTCAGGAAAGCCATGTGAGGCTCCTGAGTTTGTGAGGGTGGCCTGTAACATGCTACAATTTGCAGAGCAGTCTTGCCTATGGTTAATTGCACCTGGATGGTCTCCGATGCATCGTGCATTGCCACCAGTCTTGAGGTGTGGGTGTCCTTGATGAATATGGATACCCCCCCTCCTTTCTTGGTATTGTCTGGATTTTGGGGCCGGAACGCATGGTATGAGGTAAAACCTGTTAGTGCTGGGGTGGGTTTCTGTCACAGCACAGACATCGATGTTCTCCATACTGAGAAGGGCCTCGAGTGCGTGCATTTTGAGATTTAGACTTCTGGCATTGAGCAGCATTACCCTTAGTTTTTTTGCTTTTTTGTGTTCTAGGGTGGTAGGTTTAGAATTTGAGCCTTGCCTAAAAAAGGCACTATGGGGGTGGCAAGAGCCTTTGCCAATATCCGGAATCCCAGGGGTGACAGGTGCAAGCCGTCCCTTGCGAAGCAGCGTGGCTTGTCCAGCATGTCATCCCAGGCAGACAGACATTGGATCCCCTTTGAATGACACCAGAGTTTAAGCCAATTGTTAAAGCTGATCATCTTATCTCTGTATTGTGGCATCATTCTTGGTGAAGGTAGGATACTGCTCAAGGTCAGGGTCATACCTGCCTGGGCTACATAATCAGAGAGCTCCTCAATGTCTCTTTTCATGTAGTCCAAGAAGGTACGTCTCCGGTCGTTTACACCAGCGTGGACAATGACTGAGTCGTATTTGTACCTGCTGTTGAGAGACCTGAGTGCTTGCGTTATGTGGCGGATTCTAGCGCCCGACAGGCAGCTTACTGTAACTCTCTCCTTACTCAGTCTGGTGAGCGGGACGTCAGTGTGTCTGACTATGGAGTCACCAATGACTAGTGTGTCTGGCATTGTGTTTGGCCTTAAGGGCGGTGACTGTTTGACACCCTGACTGTGAGGTCTATGTGTTGCAGGTGTTGTGTTCTGAGGTGGTGGTTGTTTGGGTGTCTGCTTTGGTGGCCTCTGCTGTTTTGGTAGATTTCTGATCAGAGCCTCCGAGTATGTCTTTGTGTGTTTATGTGTATGATTTGAGGTTGTGATGGTACTCTGTGAGATTGGGTCTATAGTGTGTGTGGTAACCTTCTCCTCCTGTCTGGTCTTGCCAGTCCTAAGTTGAGAGAGCTCAGCCTCCAGTTTGGCCGTATAGTTGCATCTCTCGCATGTATTTGTGTTTTGTGGGAGGAGGAGAGGGTTGTCTGTGTACATGAGGCAATTGTAACATTGCCTCAATATTCCCAGGTTCACCAGCTGAGCAGGAGAGGATACTAGCAACTGATCCCTCGACATGCTAGAAGGAATAGACAAAAAACTTTAAAAAGAGATTCCGTGGGATGTAGGTGTCCGAGAAATGGGGTTCACCTTTTGGGGTACTATCTATAACAAGAGTGCTGTATCTCGGTGATAAGTACTGTAGGAGCAAGTGCTAGGTTTGACAGATACAGAATAGGCTACTTAGAGTCAGGTAGAGATGATCTATTTAGTTATAGGATATGCTGATTAGATCAGTAGTATAGTTCGAGGAAGGTAGTTTTAGGAAAATTTGAAGAGTGGAATTTAGGTAGCCCTAATAGTTTAAATCTGCTTAACCGGCTGCCCTAGTGTGCAACGGTAGCAGCTCAAGACTAAATCGCTAAATCGCTAAATCAGCAATCGCTAAACCGGCAAGCGTTTAGCGTTTTTTATATCAGGGGGCTGAAAGAAGCTAGGAACTGGCCCAAAACGACCAATAAACTACAAGTTGCTGGCTGAAACCTCACAAAACTGGACCAACAGGCAGCTCAATGCTTCCCACTCCCACTGGTAAGCAAGGGAACTTCCTCTCTTCCAAATTAAATAAAGAATCAGTAACAGGAACTGCAAACAAAGTCCAGGGATCAGCAAGCTCTGAAACTGGACTATTCTAGCTCAGTAAGGCGGGAAAACAAGAGATTTTTTTTTTTTTTTTTTTTTTTTTTCAGAAAACAAGCAGAAACAGATACAGTAAACACTTATAAATGCTATAAATCGGCTATCACAGCCTACACAAACAATTTGCAACAGTTACAGATTTTAAAAGTAACAAACTGAGAAACAAGTGCAATAACAGAATAAATGCAGAATAAACAATAACAATGTATCAGCAAGCAGGCGAAATACAGTTGCTAGATAAATAGAAGTTAATTAATTAATATTATTTATTTTTTTAAACAAGAAACATCTTCATTAAGCTATCACTTATGACAGGCAATCATATATTTATATAAATGAAAACAAACCATATTGACATTATCTTAGTTGCAAACATAATACATCACAAACCATATATCGCTGTTCTGTGTTTTCGTAATGATTGTTTTTCTCACTACTTTTACCTTCCTTGGGTCTGCCCCTGTAGGTTTTAACCATAATAATCCCAACCAGATCCCTGATGCCTTTAACACTTACTTTACAGAAGTCATTCAAACCCTAGCCAATTCTTTACCTCCCTTTACTACTTCTCCACTAAATTCCTCCAAGACTACATCACCTACCTTTCAAATACAACCTGTACCTACTTCTGTCATCTGTAAGCTACTTCAAAAACTGAAACCTTGTACCCCTTCTGCTGACCGTCTCCCATCTGAATACCTACAAATTGCCGCAAAAGCTATAGACTATCCCATCTCTATCCTTATTAACAGAACCATCTCAGAAGGCAAAATTCCATCCATATGGAAAGTATCCCACATCATCCCTCTACATAAAGGAGGGTCTTCTATTGAGCTGTCTAACTTTTGACCTATTGCCTTACTCTCCCCAATAGCTAAGATTATGGAAAAATGTATTCACAAACAACTACTTAACTACCTACTACAAAATAACCAACTAGCCAATTGCCAACATGGCTTCAGACCATTCCATAGCACTACAACTGCCCTACTATCCTTCACAGACTCTATAAATAAAAATTGCATCAATAACTCCTTTTCCTCTGCACTATTTATTGACCTGTCAAAATCCTTTGATATGGTTAACCATAACTTACTCTTAGACAAACTAAAGATCCTTTCTCTTGAACTACAAGCATTACAATGGTTTAGGTCTTATCTGGATAATAGACAGCAAGCAGTCCTTTGGGATAACAATCTGTCTTCACTACTTCCTGTAAATATTCGGGTACCTCAAGGCTCTATCTTAGGTCCCCTTCTTTTTTCCTTATTTATTAACGATCTACACATAAATATTCCTCAAGCCACCTGCATTCAATATGCAGATGATTACGCCTTAATTTGTTCAGCCAAGAACATAGACTCTCTCCAGTCCCTCACCCAAACTGTTCTTCATAATGTTGAAAACTGGTTTATGCACCACTGTCTCCTCTTAAATCCCAAAAAAACAAAACTACTACTTTTTACCCCTACTCATAAATCACCTACTCCATCCTTCTCTGCAACCTCTAACAAAGCTACCAACATAATCCCAGACTCTACAACCCGCCTACTAGGTGTTACAATTGATAATCATCTCAACTTCGATGACCACATCAACACCACCATAAAGTCCATTAACAAAAAACTCGGTACCCTCTATAGAATTAAACCCTTCCTTACCCCTTCTGCCAGGAAAACTATTGCACAAACCCACCTCATTTCTACCCTTTTCTATGCCTCTGCTATATATACTAACCTGTCAAAAAATAACCTCTCCAAACTTGTCACCTGTTATAATAGCATAGCTAGATTCATTACATGCTCCCCCTTCAAAACTCACCACTGCCTCAACCAACTTGGATGGCTAGAACTGGAAAACCATATACTCTGTCAACAATTACTTATCACTCAAAAGATCCTATATCACCCTAACAATACCCCTATCCTCTCTAATCTGATTACACCATATAAAAATCTTGCTACCCTACGCTCTGCTAACAAGCTCCTAGTTTCCACAATTAAATCCAACAACAAAGCTGGTGACTCACTTTTCTCTAACACAGCAGGTAAAAACTGGAATCAACTTCCTTCTGAACTATCAATCTTAGCTTCTACTTCTCTATTTAAAAAACACCTTAAAGAACATCTTAAAACTCATTGGTTTTGTCCTTGTGCTAACCCAGACTGATATCTTCCCCCTTCCTTCTCTTACTCCTTTCCCTACTCCTCTATCCTGTGCCCCCTAATCAAGGTGCTACTCTTTTCTTCTTAGTAATTCTATAAAACATAAAGGCCTTTCTCTCTTAATTAGGTTTTACTCTTACCCACTATTGTATTTAGTATAATCTTTTTTACTCTAATATTTTTTTAGCATAATTTTTAGAGTAATATTTTTAGAGTTTATAACCTGAGTATTATATATATATTTTTTTTACCAATGCTTTCCCTTTATGTGATTTTACATGCCTCTTTATATATGTTTAACATTGTCACTTTTCATGTTTGGAGCTCTTCTCCCTGGGCCTGTACTGAAAATGGACATATATCCAGTTAGACTGGCCCGGTCAACAAATGTAAAATAAATAAATAAATATTGACACAATTTTAATTGCAAACATTATACATAATTTATAATCTACCCAATCATTATCAGTCAAACATTACATAACTCTTTCATATCCTGCCTTCTTTGAAACCTCATTCCTCCCCTGTATGTATTGTTTCCACAATTCCCATTTTATTCATATGTAATTTGCTCCTACCCTTTTCTAAAGATCCAAATTCCAGTTGTTTTATCTCTGTTATTATATTCACTACTTATTGTATAGTTGGTTTAGATTTTCATTTTCATTTTCTAGTAATTGCTTTTTTGTCAAACCACCGTACTTAGACTCAGCAAGGTCTTACCATGTCTAGGAAATTCTGATTATGTATCATAGCTCAGAAAAATAATTTCCGTAGATACACCAATTTGCTCACCCAGTATCTCTGATAGAGTAATCTACAGGGAATCTTTAAAGTCTGTCAACTTATTACATTCCCAAAAAATATGTTTTCAATTATCTCTTCCTTCCCTATCACACCTCCAACATTTACTGTCTAGCTGAGGAAAAAGTCCCTGATCTCTGCTTGGGGTTTAAAAATACCTAAGTAAACATTTCCAAGCATAAATCCCAAATCATCAAGATTTTGTTGCATATTTGGGAGAAGTACATATATACCCATTGTTTCTTTGTGAATTGCTTATCCATTGTCTCTTCCCAATCCTTTCTAAACTCTTCTGATTGATTTTTATAGTTATCACACAATATATTATATACTGTACTAACTATTCCTTTTTTAGCAGCAACTTCTGTTCTAGATTCTACTAAAAACTCTACCAGTGCTGATCTTTCATTTAGGACCCTCCTATTTCTTTCTCTTTGCCTATATTCTGATATCATTCCTTGACAGGGAAGGCAATCTCTAACCTGCAATTCAAATAAATTCTTGGCATCTTTCCATTCTATTACCTTTCCCTTCTTAGTTATTTGCTCCTAATACCTTGGTTCCTTTGCCAGTTTTCTCCAGTAAATTCCAGCCCTCTCTTGCCTATTGTCTGTATCCCTAATTGCAGTCATCCCTATCGGCATAATCTGCTTTCTCCATTCCTGTGTTGGCTTAGTTCTTAGAATACTTTCTGCTACTTTATAAATATAATATTCTTTATTTATTTATTTGATATTTGTTTACCAGGAAAGCACAACTGGGTATGCACCCATTTTCAGCGGAGGCCCAGGGAGAAACGCTCCAATGGTCATATTAAACATATTTCAAATCACAAAAGTAGAATGATACAGACATATAATATTTTACAGATTACAACTTTCAGAACTATTCAGACAATATCACAAATGTACAGTTGTGGATACAATAAAAATAAAACATTATTATGTTTGATTATTGTTATTCTCCTTAAAAATCTGCATCCAAAATTCCAGTCTCTCCTTGTTTGTTGTGCTTCCCCCTGTTTCATCATAATCCCTTTCCACTTTGAATTACAGGTTTTTGCTTGTGCTATGTATAGGAGCCTTAACTGTGTAGCTCTGAAATACCCCTTCAAATCGGGTAATCCCAATCCACTTTGTTCTGTTGGAAGAATCAATTTATCCCACTTGATTCTTGCTGTCTTCCTCTCCCAGATAAAATCCTTCAGCTCTTTATTATTATCAACAATTTCTCCACTGGTTGATAAAAATATGCCTGACCTGTGTATAAGATTAAAATGACTAAAAACATTTTAACTGCTTGTTTCTTACTATCCATATCCATATAACAGAACTTCCAATTTTTAAGTTTTTGTATTATCTTTTGTTTAGTCTCATCCCACCTATCTTTAACTGCCACACCAGAATAATTTTTAATCCACACTCCTAAGTGCTTCATTTTATCATGTCCTGATAAATATGGATATTGCTGAACCAATTTGTATGTGGGTACATAATTTACTGCTATTGCGTTTGTTTTAGGATTATTAATTTTGTATCCTGAAAAGATATGTCTCAAAATGTTCCACAACACTGAAATGTCATTTTCTGGTTTTATCAGGTATAAAATAATATGATTTGCAAATAGAGACAGTTTTTCTTGACTACCATACCGCTTATACTTTTGAATTTCTGAGCACCTTATTTTTTTTCCAATAGTTTTAAATATAATGTAAATAACAAAAGGAAAAGAGGACAGCCATGCCTGGTCCTCTGTTCAAGCAGAAATGATCATAGAGGAACTCACACTAATTTTCATTTCAGATCACTTATATACATCCTCCTAATCAAACTTATAATTTGATCAGGGAATGGAAATGCTTCCATTGCCTTGCTCTTAATGCCTTTTCTTCATCAAGACCCACCAACAACAGTGGCATTTTCTTATATTCTGCTTCCTTCTGGATTATCAATGTTCTGTTAATGTTGTGAAATGTTTGCCTTCCCTCCACAAAACCTCATCGATCCATATCTATTAATTTTGGCATCACATTTGCCATTCATTTAGCTATTATAGACATAAATGCTTTATAACCATGATTTAGTATTGAAATGGGCCTGTGTGAATCTGGATTTGATGGGTCTTTACTCTCTTTAGGAATTACAGCTACCACCACCTTCTTTCAGGATGCTGGTACGTCTCCTCCTCTTAAAATACTGTTAAGCGAAATTTCCAGATCTTTATCAGTTTTTTTCTCTCCTCGCTTCCAAACTTCCACAAGAATAACAACTATTCTTGGGGACTTTCTTGTGGCTTGGTTATACATCACCATTTGTATCTCATCTTCTCCTGTCCCGTTAGTAATTAAGCCTTATCTACCTCTAATCTTGGGTATTTCATTTTTTCATAAACATTTCCATTTGTACCTTTTCTTGATTTCCATATTTCTCTGCTTTATACAGACTTTCATAGGATTTCTGAAATATTTCTAATACCTCTATAGGATCTCTTGCTATCTTCCTTCTTGTAGGCTCTTTAAGCTTGGTGACTGCCATTTCTACTTTCTGTTGCCTGAGTCATTGTACTAAAAGTTTTTGTCTGCTAGAGTTATTATCAAAAACAGTTGCTTAACAGCAATATTTCTAAACTCATGCATATTTTCGAGGTAATCCCTTATTTTCTGTTTAGCATTCTACAGTTGCTCTTCTTCTTGCTATGTGAGATCCCCACTATTCTGCAATACTTTAACATTTTCAGTCCCTCTAAATAATTTTGTTACTTCTTAACTATATTTCCCTTTCTTTTATCTCCACCATATTTTTAAACTACCCTTTAATTTTATCCCACTCACTATCTATATTTTCAGAAAAAAAATACTGTCTTCTTTAATAGCTCCTGAATAATCTTCATCACCCATTCCTTAAATCCCTCTCTTTTCAACAGATAGGTGGGAAAGCATCAGTGTCTCATTTTTATTTCATTACTCTGTGCTTTTATTTAGTTATTATTGGTGCATGATCTGAAATAGTTATTGGATGCATTTCAAGACCTTCAATTACATGCACATATTCCTGTGAAATGTAAATCCTGTCTAGCCTAGCCCAGTTTTTGTATCTTGGGGAATAATGTGCAAATTCACTTCAAACTGCTAGTACTGAATTCACATCTTCCATGCTAAATATTGTCAAACATTTCTTCAAAAATATACCCTTCTTTGTTATATTTTCCCTCCTGGTGCCCCAGACACATCTTTAACTGCTGCAAATCAAGTTCCAGTACCCACCTATAAGTAACTTTCCTTGCTGAAAGCTGATTATTTCTCTCAGAATTTTATTAAGCTCCATTATAGCAATTTTAGGTGGAATATAAATACATGCCAATGTAATTCTCCTCCCTTGCCACTAGCCATTATTATATTTTTTTATTCTGTTCTCTTACTATTGGAGCTCCCCTTACAATTAATATTATTAATCCTCTTTTCCTTTATCCTATGGTATTCTGCTGCATAACCATCCTGAAAATCTTTCTTCTATCAAACTACCATGTTCAATTCTGTCCAAGCGCATCTGCTGTAGCATAAATATTTGCACTCTACATTTTTAATATAGTTCACTACTCTTTCTTTTTTGTATTTATCTGTGAGACCACTGACATTTAAAGGCATTGCAGAAAGCATCATTGTATTAAAAAGTTATTACCCCCACCTTTTATGTGTAACAGCTTTTTTGTTAAATGCCAGCTTTTGTGTTACATGGATACACTGTTTCACAAGTTGATCTTTTATACAGTTGTTTCTTGTCATATCCATTTGAGCCTAAGTCACATCTTACAAAACTTTTTGTTTTTTGCAAGCCTTCAAACAAACAAACAAACAAACAAACAAACAAACAAACAAACATACCCCCAGTACCCCGCTAAAAATTATTAACTTAATACTAAAACTATATACATCTTCAAATATTGAAGTTTTACCCTCTTAATAGGAGCAAGTGTCCCAAATTGACAGCCACACTCACAGATTTGAGTTAAACTAAACGAAAGGTTATTTATGATAAGATTCATGGTACAACCTGTGCTTCTACTAAGTGCTGTCTGGATTTGTCTTATCAGTATAACTCTACCAGCTGGGAAAACACGTGGATGCTTTCAGAAAACATTATCTTCTTGGCATACATTTATTTGCTAATAAAAATCTTTATAATATTCAATGCTCTTTTTCATTTACATGCTTTCTTTTAACACTTGTTGCTAGATCAAGCTAAGGGCCTTAATCCAGTCATTCTCCTATACAAGAATGGAAAAAGTACATCAATTTTTCTTTTGTCATGCTGTTTTGACCAGACTTCTCTGCTTTTGTTTTACATTGCAGTGCCTATATTTCTTAAAACTGAACAAGGAGAAAGAGAGAAGAAGGGAGAAGAAAAAACAGAAGCACCTGTTTACAGTTGTATCCCCATTATACTTAATTTTCAAGTTACTGGTTTTATTCCTGTTTATTTCCATCTCCCAGATCCTGTCTCTGCTTCATTTCCAATGTACTCTCCATACTTTTAGTTTACTTTTGTGCTTTTTCAGTTCTCTCAAGCATTTTTCCATTGAAACATTGGAAAAGGTTTCACTGGCCCAGTCTCCCTGTGCTTTTTATTACCATTAGAACAAAAAGCAGAATCTCCTTCTGTTTCACAGCTCACTTTTTGTTGGACAAACTTTTGTATTTCTTCCTTAGCATGTACTGCATCAAAAATAAACTTGCCCCTCCTGGAAATAGTATTTTGAAGATAGCAGTCTGAATCTCATGCCTGCTTCTCAACATTCCCTGAATAGTGGAATCCAGTTACTCATATTCTGTCTGGTGTACAGTGAATAATCATTTTCCACAAACACTCTGTCTCTCAATTTTAGTACGTTGTCCTTCTGCCACAGTTTTGTTAGAATCAACTCCTTCTGCTGGTAGGATTGCATCTTTACTATTAACTGTCTAGTTTGCTTATTCATAGCCAGGTTTGGAGCACAGGCATGATGTGCCCATTCATTTAACAAGTTCTGCTTTGGAATACCAGTCCAGTTGTTTATTTGTGCTTTCATAAAATTAATACAGTCTGTTCCATCCAGCTTCTCTGGTACAGCAGAAAATCTCAGGTTTTCCCTATGTGCTCTGTCCTCTAATTATGTTATTTTTTGAAACGTCTCTTCTTCAGCAGTCTCATATTTCACCAGGTTTTCTTCACTTCATCCTCTGATTTTTGCAGTTTTATCACCTCATCTAAATATCTCTTTAAAGCTTCTTTTATTTTTACAACCTTTTATTATTTGAGTTGATACTCTCCATCAGTATTTTATTTATTTTAATCAGATCTGTGTGCAGTTATCTTATACTTTCCTCTAGGTTACTGGACGTCATGTCTGGAGCTTGCAATGCTATTTGCTGAACAGCTGCAGCATTCTTCCCAGTCACAGTTTTTCCTCACCTTTTGTTGATAATTTTCTTTCAGGTGCTCTATATTTCTTTTTCCTGGCATCCAAGCAGCACTTATTAGCACTAATAGAATAACCTCGCCACCATGACTGTTTACCCATAAAAACTCAAAGTCTATCTTAGACCCTATAGCAGAATGCACAAAGATGTGCCACTCCAGATATACTTACATGCTTTACATGGCTTGCAGCAGAAGGTGCCTTTCCATCAGATACTGGCCTTGTAACATATAGTCCATTCTTATAACAAAGCTGTCTTCCTAATGATAAATTATTCCTAAAGCTAAACTGTAATGTATTATTATGTACCCTTCTCAGTTCTCGATTAGGCATTAACAGTGGCCAATTCTTTTTCACTATGCCAATTGTGATATTCATATCATTGGAATATCTAAGGACCAACCTATTCTCAATGTTGGCTCTAGCTACACTGTGACTGCCAGTAACTTTCTAGTCTCCAGCAAAGGATGGGTCACTGAACCCTTATCCATATTTGTAGAAAAAACTTTGAGACCAGTGTTGGGCAGCATAGCTTCAGTCCTGAAAGATACTGAAAAATGTTTAAGTGATTTATATAGCTGGTCTAGGAGCATGATAGGAAAGGCACCTTCTGCTGCAGGTCATGTACACGATTTGTAGATGCATATTGGTATATTAGATTTTACATTTCTTTAAGTAACTTGCCTTGTTTTTATTGTATTTCTATGGTCTGAAGAAACGGTGGGTACACAGTGAAAGCATTTACCTTTTTCTTTTACATTAAAGCCTGTGGAATTTTTATGGACTAACAGTCATGGTGGTCAGATTATTCTATTAGTGCTGTGAATTTTTGTATTTTCTGACCTCTTCCTAGTTATGTGGATATTCTTTGGTTTAGTACACTTACTAATCAGTTACTGAAATTTACCTAGAAA
Source organism: Protopterus annectens (assembly GCF_019279795.1). Lineage (NCBI taxonomy): Eukaryota > Metazoa > Chordata > Ceratodontiformes > Protopteridae > Protopterus > Protopterus annectens. Next base: position 1,262,735,238 of record NC_056739.1, on the reverse strand, counting down.
TATAAGTGCACTGACTTTCTCTACTAAGTTTCTGTTTTCGCACTGTGAGAGCTAGAATCAAAGCTGTTACTCAGTGTGCAGCCATCTTGCCACTTCCAGAGTTTCATACTATTTTTAATGGCCAGCAAATGCATGTCTATGCAAAACATTTTGTTCTATTAACTTTTTTAAGTGAACAAGAGTAATATTAAAAGTTGTCCCTAATTTTATGCGTGCATTATTTCTGGTAATATACAGTATTCAGGGACTTCCCTTCTTATGGTGATCATCATAAAAGTAGGCAGTGTCTACTGTTATTTCTACCCAAAGATTTATCTGGCTTCCTACCACAATTAAACACACATACACACACACACACACACACACACACACACACACACACACACACACACACACACACACACACACACACACAATTACATAAGGAAAACCATCCCTGAAGGTCTACAATTCTACTACTTAAAGGAAAACTCTACCCTCTCCTACAGATTAATTCAATCCTTAGGTTGCTTTTCTCCCTATGACATGGTTCCAGTATCATGTAGGTATCAGAAACCTGCTTGTACTTTATAAAACTTTTATTTCCTTTCCTTGTAATCAAAGGAAGGGAAAGCCCGCCTACATTTTTTAAGCTTAAGGTCTCACATATTTTGCAGACAAATTTGCCCCTGACTGTATTACATAGCACAGACACAGAGAAATCTATAGTTTACCCTGTGAGGTACTACTGCCAATCCTAGACAAGCAATTGATCCTGCTACAACAAAAAAGACAGAAAGCTGAGACACTATTTTCCACTGTCTTTTTTTGCAGAGGGGGAGCATACAGCTCTCAACCTCTCAGCACAGGAAATTTGGACAAAGCCAGAAATAATGGGGGGACAAAGGTCCAAAAATAGGGACACATTTTTAAATATTGTTTCTATAAACATAAAGTTGTTAGAATAACAGGTTTTGCATTATTATATATTTTTTTGAAGAATCTGAAGTCTGAAACTCAAATGTCTGTCGTTGTTTATTATTATTTAGTGACCTCAGTCCTCAGTGATTTGTCAGCAACCCCCAACTTTTATGAGGAACAGACCAAAAATATAAGGCAAAAATCTGGACATTCTGTGAAAATATGGACAGTTGAAAGGTATGGAGAGGAGGAGAACTTAACACTGATTCACAGCTGGACAGGATTAGGAATAAGTATATTAGAGGGTCAGTCCAGGTTGGAAGGTTTGGAATCAAAGCCAGAGAGGCAAGATTATGTTGGTTTGGACATGTGCTGAGGAGGGATGCTGAGTATAGTGGGAAAAAGATGCTAAGGATGAAGCTACCAGGTTACAGGAAAATAGGAAGGCCTAAGATAAGGTTTATGGATGTGGTGAGAGAGGATATGCAGGTGGTTGGTGTGACAGAGCAAGATGCAGAGGACGGGAAGAAATGGAAACAGATGATCTGCTGTGGTGACCCCTAACAGGAACAGCCAGAAGAGGATGCTGATTTATATTTCTTTATATATTAAAATGACTTCAATGTAGTATTAAAGATTTCTGTGACATTTAGAGAAAAGTCAGAAAATACTTTTTCTTGTAAAGTGTTAGCACATTTACCATTTCAAACAGCCCCCACACACACACACACACACACCATGGACAGGACAGAACTGCCTAAATCAGGATTGCTCTGCAGAAGGAAAGACAGGTGGTAGCCTTATCAAGTAGGTGCACTGATACTGTTTATAAAAAGGTCTGTTATGCTTTTTTATGACATACTTCCAGAGGGGGATGCATATCTGGTACATAGAACAATGGCGAAAGACACCCACTGACTTTGAGCCAGTCCTTAGATATTGCATTCTATTCACCTTAACATCAGTAACTGTCAGCTGTACATTAAATAGCAAAGATAATTTACTGCAGTGAGAGTTTTCACACCTCAGAATGAGAGTGTTGGGAAGGATCTGTCAATTCCTTTAGAACTACAAAATAATTTCTTTACAAACGCCCGCTATTTAACTTTCTTTTGCTGGAAGTAGCAAACAGTTATTTATAACATAGAACAAGCACTGACAGACACATAAATGAGGCTCACTCAAGGAAATGTAGAAGCAGTTCTGTTACAGAAGATGTGTTAGATGACAGTGCTTCATACTACTGCCATTCTGTCTTAACTGCATGAGAAGACACCACCACTTCCTTATGTCTAGCATGACTCATATAAACAGAACCTGAAATGTATTCTGGGAAGAAGGAACAAAACCAAGAAAACAAGATCACATTATCTTGACAGGCTCCATCTACCACCATTTTGTGGAAAACACGTTATAGTTGTAAAAGAACCACCTTGAGTGATTGTGAGCCATTAAAATAGCTAAGAAAACAAAGATACAATGAAAAAAAAAACATTTTTTGAGTTCTAAGGTGGAGTTTTCCTTTAACAAGAGATGGTCAGGAAAGTACTGCGATCACACACAGTTAGACTTCACAGTTCTCTGTAGACTGTCGTCATAGACTCAACACTGTGATTGATTGCTAACCAATTGCAAGCACTTAAACTGCATATTAACAGGACATGAATTGGCTATCCATATCTTAATACTAAGATGAGGAAAAAAAATTGCCAGCCACTGCACACATTTATAGATTCATATGGTATAAAAAGCAGAGTTAGACCTTGTTAACACTGGGATAAATTTAGGTTCATAGGTTCATAAGTTGGTACTAGGCTATCTGCCCGAAGGCATTTATAAGCCTAGCCAGAATGTGTTGGCTTTCGCCGCCCCCTTAGATTAGTTCCCTGTGCCTCTGTCCAGCAGAGCCACTGAAGTGATCCCCGAGGTAAGCTTTCTGTTTCCCATCCACTCGTCAAGGTTTCTTTTGAAGAGTATTAGCGAGGAGCTCTGCCTAATGTAGATTGGGATCCTGTTCCTAAGCATGGGAAGTCTCTGGGACAGGAACCTATCCCTCCAGGACATCCTATTTATTGTTGTGGTGAGGTTTAGATCCCTAGAGCATATGGCTCAAGGGGATAAGGTTTTCTTTAGGTGGAGCATGTCCATCAATTCTGGGTTGGACATGGCCTTGTATGTCAGGCAGAGATCACCTCTGAGTAGGCGGTATGCAACCAAGTACAACTGGAGTTTCTTCAGTTAAGCTGCATAAGGCATCTGTTTGAGGCCAGTGATCTTCTTGGTGAGGTACTTCTGTGGTCTTTCCAGCTGTTGCAGGTGTCTTGTAAGGTACATCCCAAATGGGGCGTTGTACTCTATGATGGGTCTGATGAGTGGTGAGTAGAGGGGTACAATGACCTCTTTTGATCTGGATGCAAACCCTTTTGTGATTAGGTGGGCCACATAGAAGGATTTTCTAACCACTTTGGCAATGTGATTATCATAGGTGAGATTACTATCTACTTGGGTCCCCAGATCCCTTATTACGTCTTCCGTATTTAGGAGACTACCACCTATGTGGTAGTTTGTGGGTACTTTGTTTTTTCCAAAGGGGATGACTATGCACTTTCTGGCATTTAGCTTGAGGCCATGAATTTGACACCAGGTATCCATCCCAGTGAGACCCTTTTGGAGGATGTCTGTGTCAGCTGGAGAGTCAGTTATAGCCCCTAGTTTGCAGTCATCTGCGAACTTGGTCAGCCATAGTCCTCCTGTGCTTGCCTGTACCTCTGAGAAGTATATGCAAAACAGGAGGGGCCCTAGGACTGAGCCATGGGGATGCCACTTGTAACTGGTTTAGAGTCGGACCTAGCTCCCGTAACTCTCACCATGTGGGTTCTGTCCGTGAGCCAGTTGGCAACCCATCTAGTGATGTAGAGGTTTATGTTCAGGCTGGTGAGCTTGTCTATAATGCCAGAATGGGGAATGGTGTCAAAGGCCTTAGCAAGGTCTAGGTAGGCTGTGTGTACCACCTTTCCCTCATTTATAGCCTTGGTAACTGTCTCAAAGAAGTCCACCCAGTTTAGGAGGCATGATCTGCCCTTAACAATGCCAAATTGGGTAGGGTCCAATGTTTGAAGGTTCCCAATGTCTCTGTTAATGAGTTCCATGAGATATGCTCCATAGCCTTGCAGACCAAGCTAGTAAGGCTTATAGGGTGATAGTTCCTGGGGTCTGTTGTGGCTCCACCTTTGTGGAGCGGAATAACCGTTGCTGTGCACCACTCTATGGGTATGTAGCCTGTGGAGAGGCTGAGTTTGAACAGTGTGTTTAGGTGAGGGGTTAGTTCATCTTTGAGCTTGTGTAGGACGCAGCCTGGGACACCATCCAGTCCCATTGATGCTGTGTTTTTGGCTTTGGAGAGGGCTGTTTTAACCTGACTGTCTGTGATTTCAGGGACTCTACATTCTTCTGGTATGGTTATGGGCCCTTTTGGGGGTGAGAGAGGGGTGAAGTTTGCGCTGAACCTGTCTGCCAGGATGTTGGCGATATTGGTCATTTCAGTGTATTGTGTGCCATTCTGCACTAACTCTGAGCAGATCTGAGCATTGCCACTTAGATTCTTAGCATAGGTAAAGAATGATTTGTGGTTATATTTGGAGTCCTTGGCAATTTTTCTTTCAAAGCTCACCTTGGATGATTTTATGAGGGATCGTAGTTTCTTGCTGATACTGATCAGGGATGTCTTCCCTTCTTGAGATTTTACTCTTTTCTGTACTAGTTTCCTCCTTCTATTGTATAGCTTGTTTATGGCAGGAGTCCACCAGACTGGTTTCCTTTTCTTGGATGAGGGTGTCTTGGTTTTGCTTGGGATGGCACGATCCATGCATTCTTGTAGCTGCCCATAGAATGCATTAGTAAAGGATTTTGCAGCTTGGACAGTGTTATCCTTCAGCATGGGGGCTTTGAAACTTTCCACCTCAGTCTTAAATAATGTGAAGTTTGCTTTTGAAAAGTTTTTCACTGTGGCTTTCTTGTCTGGGGGTCGGCGGAATATGGATATCCAAAGTGATTTGTTTAAGGTCAGATCTAACCAGCGAGGGGTTGACCTCTGGTATGGAACACCAGTCGCCCATGTTGGTGATGACCAGGTCCAATATGTTGTCACCTCTGGTGGGAGTGCTGACCAGTTGAACCAGGGTGTTTGGGTTTATAAGTTGTAGGAAAAGTTGGGCAAGGGAGTTAGTACTTGAGTAGTTCTACCAGTTAATGTTCGGGTAGTTGAAATCACCCAATATTAAGGTGTTTGGTAGGACCTTTATGTTTCCCAGTGTTTCCAGAAAAGTGGAATGTGGGTCCTGGGACATGGTGGGTGATCTGTAGCAAGCTACAATTTGAATTGCAGTTTTGTCCATTGTTAGTTGCACGTGGATGATCTCTGAAGCATTGTGCTGTGCCACTAACCTGGAGGTGTGGGTATCCTTGATGAATATGGATATGCCCCCACCTTTTGTATTTCGGTTTGGGTTCTGTGGCCGAAATGCATGGCATGAGTTGTAGCCTGGTAGTGCTGGGGTGCTCTCTGGAGCCTTAAACCAGGTTTCTGTTACTGCACATATATCGATTTTCTCCATACTGAGGAGTGCCTCGAGTGTGTGCATTTTGAGGTTTAGACTTCTGGCATTGAGTAGCATTACCCTCAGTTTTTTGTTACTCGTGCTATTTATGGTGGTGGGTTTGTCTTTTGAGCCTTGCCTAAAAAAGGCACTATGTGGGTGGCAAGAGCCTTGGCCAGTATTTGAAAGCCTATGGGTGACAGGTGCAAGCCATCTTGAGCAAATCAGCATGGCTGGTCGAGCATGTCATCCCAGGCGGACAGACACAGGATCTCCTTTGAATGATACCAGAAACTTAGCCAATTGTTGAAATCGAGAATTTTTTTCTTTATACCATGGTATCATTCTTGGTGAGGGCAGGATGCTACTCAAGGTCAGGGTCATACCGGCCTGGGCTACGTGATCAGAGAGCTCTTCCGTGTCTCTTTTCATGTAGTCCAGGGAGGTATGGCTCAGGTAATTCATTAGGGGCATCTCTCTGGATTTTAGGTAATATATTCCAGAACTGAGTAATAAATTTGTCAATCCAGCATGCCTTATTTGTTTGTTGATGGAGATTCAACTCTTTAGTTTGTTTATAGAAAATATTTTGTTGAGGTATAGGAGATTAAGGAGGGTAGACACAAATCACCTCATAGGAGTCTATATGAGACAGTATATGGAAAGAGTTTCAAGTCTGTCTTGGTAACTAACAGTCCTTAGTCTGATGATTTTTTTAGTAAGGAACCACTTGGTTCTTTGTAGCTGTGTGATGTGTTTGGATAGATGCATACAAAAAATCTAAAATTAGCGTGGTCAGGGGAGAATACAGAGGAAAATAACTTCTTTGGACTTGGATGTGATATCTTTACTTATTAAATAAACAGGATTGAAGGACTTCCTGACTACTGCTGTTGCATGGTGGTTAAAATCAGGCAGCTCTCTTCTGGAGTGGGGTGTCATCTATAATTTTTTGCTTAGCTAAGGTGACAATGCTACACTTCAGCGCATTTAAATTAAGCCCATTTCCTAATACACCATCAAACTGAGTGGTTTAGTCCTTGCTCATATCAGCTGCTGTGTGAATGACAACACTCATCTTGCAGTCGCTGGCAAATTTAGTTAGTGATATGTCTGGGTTAGTGGTCTGGAGATAGTAGATACTGAACAGAAGTACTCCCCATACTGAGCCATAAGGAATGCCTTTCCCACATTTGTTTGTTTTCTGAGGTAGCATCTGAGACTTTAACAATGTGGGTTCTATCTATTAACCAGTTTACTGTCCAGCTTATAATATCTAAGTCTGCAATTAGACATGTAAGCAATCCTGTCTTGGTTTGTAATTTGCTGTGGAGTTGCTTGGTAAGAGAAATTTTATTTAAATTGATATTTTATTTCTTACGACTGTTTTTCACTGTTTATAGGAAGGAAGGGATAGCTTGTAGATAAGAAGATTTACTTTGATTTATATTTTGTTGTTTTTCCTTTAATTTTCACTGTTTTGTTAGAAAAGGATAGGTTTTAGACAGGCAAACTCTAGACAACCTAAGGGGCCTACTTAGCTGTGAAGTCACTCAAACTGCAGAGAAGACAATACAGAGCTTATCTAAACAATCCTGTCTTGGTTTGTGATTTATTGACAGTTACTATTAAAAAGAGGTTCGACTGCCAGTAATAGTAAGCATGATGTAAAGAAATTCCAGCTTTTGTCTGACTTTCAGAACTTGTACTTTCAAAACAACAAATTTACAGTATCTTTAGTATTTAGGAGTATATTCTTTGTGTGATTTTTCCTCACAGAAGTTGATTTAAGTCCTCTTTGAAATTTGTGGTAACTGAATTTGATTACTCTTTTCTTTTAGAATTTTTTATTCTTTTGAAGCTGATTATGGAGTCCTTAAATGAGTATGCCATTAATGATTTGCAAATGTACAAGTATCTTGTACAGTGTAATAAATGCTATGTATATTTAAGTGTAACACCTGATAACACTGGTGATCTGTGTTCCTCATGTCAAAAGTTGGATGATTTGCTTACCATTATTAGTAATAAATCTAGACTTACTGATGACAATTGCACTTGTGTAATTGGCATGGCTTGGAGAACTGTTGTTACATATATTAATGACTGGACTGGTGATATAAATAATGATAGACAAAGAGCAAATATAACACATTTAGGAAAGGATGTACTTATTGTGTGTAAAGATCACTCAACCCCTGTGAAACAAGATGATGACAACTTTGGAATTCTGGATACAAGTATTCAGCAATCTGTGGATTCAGAGTGTTTAGAAGGAAATAAAAAAGAAAGAAAGGAAGACGTCCACAACAAATATTAAGGAAGAAAAAGAAACCGATAAATGTCTGTATAGTAAAGAGAACATATACTAAAAAGAACACTGCTTTATTATATGACACACAGATTATAGGGAATGATAAAATGCTTCTATCAGTAAACCTTCAATCTTCAGAAAAAGGCAGCATGTTTCTAAAAGAGAAGGTAGAAAAAAGAGGCAAGGGGCAGGTGAAAAGGAAGAAATCAAAATTGAATGTGGAAGGATTGAAGAATATTACTGTAAGAAAAAAAGAGGAAAAAGATGGATGTTGACAACATGGCCCAAGCTTTGGATGTACAAAGCCAGCTGGATGAGAATTGTATGCTTGTAAATGTAATACAAAATGACAACAGTGGGACTAATAAGACTAATGGTAATGAACATCATTCCTTTGTAACAATTGATAGAGCAGATATTACTGAGTTGGAAGTTGAAGATTCGTCAGATCTGCTCAGAAAAGATACTCTTGTAATTGGAGAGTCAGTTATTAGAGGAACTGATACTTACATTTGCAGAGAAGATAATGAACATCAAATCATGTTTTGTTTGCCAGGAGCAAAAATCGAGGGTGTTAGACAAGCCTAAGAAGAATTTAATGTAAGGAATTATGGATCTATTTTTATTCATATCAGTACAAATGCTTTCATCTCAAGGTCTCTCTGACTGTTAGTAGGGAACTTACAACCCTCTTAGATAGTACAAATTGTACTGATATTAGGACGTATTTTTCACAAATCACATATAGAGAACAGAGTCAGGTCACAGTGAATGAAAACAATTTTGGGGTAAATACCTACATGAAAAAAATGTCCCGGTTTAAAAAAATGGAAATATCCAAGCCCAGTTTTGAGCTCACATGTGTTCAGACAGGATGGCATGCATTTGTCAAGATCAGGTAAGAGAATTTTTGCAGCAGATATTTAAGAATAACCGATGACGTGGTGTGGTATATTGAAGATTTCCCCATGGTTGGCGTGGTTTAATCACGAGGGCAAAGCCTGAGTGATTAAATAAAGCCAACCGTGAGTAAATTTATATATACCACAACCATAGAGTCGGTTATTGATATTATAGAATGACATTATTTAAGAAAAAAAATAAGTTTCTTTAATAATGTCTTTGTATAATGGCGCATTACTGTTCTTCCACCTGTGGTGGTATACTGCTTCCTTGTGTTGATGTACTGCGCATGCATATGGGACTTGCATTCCTATGCATACCCAGTACATTAATGCTTTGAAACGGAAGCAACAGAGAAAAGAAAGTCTCTGTTGCTCCGTTTTTTTTTTATTTATTAAAAAAAAAAAAAAAAAAAAAAAAAAAAAGGTTTTGGGCACTTTATACCAACGGAAAAAAGTCTGGGCGACCGGATCTTTTTCCGTTGGTATATTGTGGGATTTACAATGGGCACGCTGGCCAATCAGCATGCATGTTTTGGAATATTAATGGGGGGGGGTCATTGTATAATTTCTAATATTTGGCAAACATAAGGCAAGATTTTTGTCAGGATGAAAATTTAACAATTCACAAATAGCAACATTCGATGCATCTTTGATGGTTGTTAATACTAGGAGCATTAATAATAAAAATGTTATTACTGGAAAATCTGCTGCATTCCCACAAGATTGATGTTGTTATTGTTTGTGAAACATGGTTAAAGATCAGTGACAGGAAACCAGTTCTGTTAGGGTATACATGTTTTTACTGTAACAGACAGTCTAAAAAAAGATCAGGTGGAAGTGTTATGATAGGGATTAAGGAGAATTATGAGACCTGTGATTATTACATGTTCAGTGATAACACCAATACTATAGAGTGTGTAACTGCGACAATAAAGACCACCGTGGAACATATAACAATTATTGAAGTCTATAGACCATCAAAGTCAAGTGCTGATGACTTGGAAGAATACATACATTTCTTGCATGATCACATTGTAAAGGACTTATGGGATTTTCAGGACAAAGTCAGAAGTGTCCAAATATAGGACCATTTTTTTAGGACAATATATGTGAAAATGCATTTACTGTGATACTACATTCTGCTGGTCTGGTATTATTTGGCTACATCATGTTTAACTTGAATTTTGTTTCATGGACTGACTTTGCAGATATTATTTTAAAGAACAACTATATTTTGAAGATGAATATTATAGACAGATTAAAGGGGTTACTATGGGGGTGGCTTTTGCATCCATTATGTGAATTGTGTTATATGGGCTTGAGATAAAGACCACATTTTTTCTAGTGAGATGTTTAGGCATTGTAAAATCTACCATCACCTGGATAATGTTTTTATGATCTGAGCAGGGAGCGAACAAAAACTTGTTGAGTTCATAGAGTACTTGAAAAGTACAACAAATGTACATTTCACATGTTGTAATAATTAGGACACTATCAACTTTTTGGACATGCAGTTGGACAGGGATATGACAAATGGGTTAGCTTCAATCTTATATAGAAAACCAGCTTACAGTATTTAATTTCTATACCATACCAGCTGTCACCCCATGCATCAGGAAGGAAGTTTTTAAAAGTCAATTTGTCAAAGCCTCTAGAATCACCCTGATGAGGAAATATTTCATACTGAGGTTATCAAGTTAATTGACATGTTCCTAGAGAGCGGCTTACCCAGAAGAGAGAACTGAACAGAAAAAATATGAAATAATGAATGAGAGACAGACAAAATACAAGACAATTATTAAATGTAGCCTGGGCAACTGTTGTTTAAGTAATGCTAAAGCAATGACAAATGAAGCAACACATACCCAAAATAATGTAAATAATGTTTTAATAGATTACACTACTGATAGTGCAAGAATAATGCATATATTTTGATTATTTTGGTTGTTGTTGGAAGATACCACACTAAATAAAGCTGTTATCAGAGGTGCACCTAATTTTGTGTACAGAAGAAGGTACAATTTTAAGAAGTTGTTTGAGAGACAAGGTACAATATGGTGGGGGGGGGGGTCATTCTGTGCAAATACACAAATGTCATAGGTGAGCACATTGTAATTCTATTAATACAGAGGAAATAGGCAGTATCATACTTACTATATGAAAATGGAGAAACCTGGTACACATAATTTTAATTCAACTAGTGTGGTATACCTCATGTGTTGTGAATCCTGGGAGGCTTTCTATATTGGTAAACATGTTAATGCTTTAAAATAGAGACTATTCTGGCAAACTTACTATATTGAATGGGGTGATTCAACAAACACCCTAGCTAAACATGCAGTACAATGTTTAAATTTGAAATAATTTTTAATGTTGGTTTTAGAAAAGATGGACATTTGTTAGAGAGGTGGGACTGGAGAACTATTTTAGAAATGAAGGAATTGCAGAGGCAGCTATGTACAAATATCACTGTAACTACTGGACTAAATGATTGTGTTAATATTAACTATGCCATTAAGATTAGAGCTAGTAAGTTATGAAATGTTTTTCTTTTAATGATAGTTTAGAATGGTTTACGTGAGTTTATGGTAATTGTCATTCGTTAAGTATAAGCTCTTAGGGTTTTTGTATTTTGGACCTGTATCTTTACATGTTTTTGTCATGTGATTGTTGACTTGATAATAGGAAATGGTGAGGGCATTACTGTAGGTACTGATAATGTCTAGATTAGATGAAAGCACTAAACCTGAGTACTTATTTCTTTTAAACAATAAAGTTTTTTTTGGTAGAAGAAAAAAATGCTGGTTGTTCCTTGGATAGTGAACTGTGCTTCCTGCTAAAAGTGGTTATTGGTTTGATACACTGGGTTTGCTTCATTTTTTTGGTTTGTGGGAGTTTGAGGATTGGACATTTAGTTCTTCTGAGCTAATAAGAATGTTTTTACTTCAAAAATTCATTTGTACACCATAGCATATATTGTGCATACCTGGTTGATTATCTGACGACATTTTTTTGGATCTGGATGGCAGATAAGCTGTTGATCGATATATAAAGGGATAATAAAATGCATGCAAAATCTAGCTTGCCATTTAATGCTATTAAACATCAGGTACTTTTTTGTACAGCCCACTAAATGATGTTTTTAAAATATCAATCATGGCCTCATACTAGAAAATATTTATGTCTTCACATGTATCTTTAGTTCCTACTCCCATCTATTTAGAGCCTACCTGTTTTTTTTTTTTTTTCTTTATGTATTAGGCAGTCTATTTGTGGTCAGTTGCTGGCTTCATCAGTTGCTTTTGCACATCTGCAGATTTCATGTAGGTTGTTATTTGCTGTGGTACCTCAAGGTCTGCTCAGATCTTCATGTCCTGCCCAACTCTGTGTTTTCAATGTTACAAATTGGGAGGTTTATTGCATTTTTCCTGTGGTAAATATGTGAAAAAGAGATAGAAGAAGATGTGTTTACAGTGGGAAGGAATGTCTATGATAATGCCAGCTTAGGTAAAGATGATATGAAACTGTATGCCTTCTATTAGATCATTTTTCTTGAAACCGAATATATATGTGTATTAATCTTTCTTCATTTCTATATGAATTATTATTTGCAGAAGTAAAAACCTTGAAAAAGATGGAAACATGTCTCATTTGGCTAGTTATGTCATGAGATTTGCACTGTTGTACACATTAGTGTACTGGTGCCCATCACATTTAATTTATTTAGCCAAATAATACCAATTCACAAACTAAACAAATAAACCACAACAGGATGCCAAGTGTCACAGACTGACTACATTAAAATTATGACTGTATTTGATTATTGTCAAAATAATAATCTGCTGCATGGTACCATACCTTGAAGGGCTTGTATCCACACTTCAGATTATATTTGCTCCTGTGGTATTAGTGTTATCAATTTCTCAGTCTTTGTATGTTATCTGATATCTGTAGAAGACAGTTCAGAGCTGTCTGTAAATTGTTGAGTCTTTCAGACAGATGATGCAGCGCTGCATTGTAATTTTATGTTTGAATTTGTTAATAAAGTGGTATGCCTTTTTCCAAATGCTAAAACATTTTAAATGAAACATGTTATGTTGGTTTCACTCTTTGAACAGCAGGCAGGAATAAGACAGGGTTATCCACTGTTCCATTTTCACCAGACCTCTTAGAACATATCATTACCAACTGGAATATTATATACACTCAGTTACTTTGATATCCTCTGTTTTTTCTTATTATCCAGGCCTTCCATTATATAATTAAAATATAATAAAATATAATAATAATGTGTTCAGGCTTTCCTTGAAATTGGGCATTGATATAAAATTCTACAATCTGTTTGGTTAAAATGAAAAAGACGACTATACTACATTGAGACTAATTATCTCTCTGACCCACTGAATGAATATGTATTTTAAAAATCATGCATTCATTCAGATTTAGATTCATCTTAAACATTTATTATTGTTCCACAACAAATAACCGGATTTACAGCAGGTTTTGTAGACATTTTTGCATTTAGAGGGGGCTGACCAGATTTCACATTCTTCTGTGCTTGAAAGTCTGAATAATATGGTGTCCCGAGGCCTTAATTTAACAAATCACTGCAAAGAACAAATACTAGCTAATTATGAATACTGGCACATGTTTTTCTCTGGCAGAACCATCTTTGACAGGATTGAAATACTTCTCTGAAATGTTTATTGATTATTGAACTTGGGCCTAGTAAGAAACAACAAAACTCTGGCCCACATATGATCATGTTTAAATGATATAATTTATTGTTGATAGGTTTATGATTATTCAGGTAGTTTGTAAATAGGTCTGTAGTTTCCACTACAGCAAACTGATTTGCAGACAACATCTGGCATGGAATGATGTTGTTAGTAATTAAGCTACAAAATACGTAATACTAGTACCACAACTAAATCTTATTTTTCTGTTGCAATCCTAATTTAAGCAGTTAAACAACTTCTTTTGCTTACTATATTAACTGTTAAGAGCATCAATGCATTTTACATTTAAAAGGATTTATAGACGAATGGCTTAGTTTCTTCTTTCCTATCCTTAAATTATCTTCCTTTGTTTCTTTCTTCTTTTTTTGAAAAGTAAGTCAATAAGAATGATAGGTTTAATTCTCACATTAGTGCAAGGCTTTGAACATGAATAGTATTTTAGTACAACTTGCCATGAATGTCGTATGAAAATTTGCTTGCAACCATGCTGTGTGCCACTGGGCTAAACAACAGATGCCAGTTTCTATGCAACAGAAATGATGCATATTACAGAAAAATAGAAGTGACACTAACATCAATTCAGTTTCAGATGAGAGATGATATATTTGTAAATTTCTGTCCTATGGCAAAGATGCAGTTAATTTGGTATTCATTATTTTTCTTCTAACAGTAGTACTAAAAAAAAACTAACCTAATGTATAACATGATATATCTCTGGCCACAACAATTAATGATGCGATGTATAGTTATTGAAAAGAACAGATATTGCTTCTATTAGAGGGTATTCATTTTGAAAAGAATTTGGCAAATTTATGGTATTCCACTTCATTAGTATTAGTAAGTTTACCATATCAGCTCTAGCTAGGTAAGAGGAATGGCTATGTTTAGCATATAGGGTATTCAACGACCTCATCTGAGAGAGCCTCTTGGACGTGATCTGTTTCACTGTGACAACTTGAGGGAATGGTAACTTGTTTTACTTTAGCCTCAGTAAAATCAAGTAAGAGGAGAAGTTTTACAAGTAGTTTATTCCATTTATTTGGAATAAATTTCCATTATATATATATATATATATATATATATATATATATATATATATATATATATTAGAAAATCAAAAGCATCAATTTAATTTAGAACCTATTTCCTAGCTGGCCATTAATGTGTGAATGCAGATATCCTCTGAACTTATGAGCTCAGTATTACATTAAGTTGTGAAACTTTTCATTTGTGAAAGAAGGGGAATGAAGTTTGCCTTCAGCTTTAATGTACATACGAGAATCAATTGCAAATGTTTCATAGCATGCACAACAAACAGCAATATTAATGTGTAATATGTTAGCAACTGAGTCCACTAAAAATGGTAATGATTTCAAATAGGTGCTTAACAAAGTAAGATTTCTACTTCACATTTTTTCATCTTGTAAACTGTGCATGTTAATTGTGGTCAGCTGTTTGTGCGATAGCCAATTTGCATTTAAACTACTGTCTGTAACAATAACAATAAAAAAGTGAAGAACTTGCAGTTTGGAAAGGATACTTTTCCTTTGTATGATAGTGCAATGGCCCCAAATGTTTTGTGTTTTTCTCTTCACTTTCATGCAAGTTCAAGCAATACTTCAAATATCTCTCAGCAGTAGCGTTGTCGCCTCACAGTAAGACGCTGTCAGGTTCAATTCTCAGCTAGAGCGTCTTCTGCATGGAGACATGCATGAATGGGCGTACCTTCTTTGAAGGTTGTGCGTCAGGCCTGGCAAGCCGGTAAGTAAAAATCAACTGCCAATCATTAGCGGACCGGAGTTCCCTAACCGGGAAAAGCACACAAACATTAGGCGACTGATAAGATTTGCCATAAACCTGTGACTATCTAGTGGTAGATTTAGATCAGGGATGATCTCTGCTGACTGAAAGGCAGCACACCCAGAGTTGGTTCATTCACTAATTGTTACTTGTAAAATTCTGGATGCTACAATTAGACCTGCTGACTGCGATGACTGCAACATGTGCCAGCAGCCCTTTTGATGCTGAATAATTGCAATCATAATAGTCGGATTGTTGTCTAGGTAACTGGATAGCTGACAGAACCCGTGCTGTTAAAGCTGAGGTTGTTTTGCTGTAGACAGAAAAGTATTATTAATGTTATCTCACAGGGCTCTTTGGTATACACTTGTGTGGCATGAAAACTGATATTTATTGGCTATGGCTAACCATGTTTGATGATGATCACAAACTGGCACAGTTGTCAAATCCCACTCTGATACTCAAATTCTCCAGCAAGGCCTAGACCAAACAAATGCTTGGTATGTTAATAATGGGCTTACCCTCAATGCCAAGAAATGCAGAATAGCTTCCTTTGTAAATTTAGCATTACTTCTTCTTACCATGCAGATTGCTTTCTACTTTAATCTCACACATCATCAGGAAGTTGACTACCTTTGTTGATAACAGATTGTCCTTTGATCACCATATCTCTGAAGTGGTTAGAAAATCCTTCTGTTTTGCAAAACTGATCCTTTATAGTATCTCCTCTAGGTCCAAAAAAGTTATAGTACCACTTTATTCCCCACTTATTAGGCCCAACATTGAATGGCATGCCCACTTTAACATGTACCTTGTTAACCACCTAAACTAACTCAGGAGACTTAAGCATTTCCTCATCAAAAAGATCTCTTGTGTCAGTATCCTTAGCTACTCTGACAGATTAAAGACACTGCCCCTCAGTCTCATATATTTTCTTGAGGAGTGATATCTGCTTAGCCTTACCTGTGAATGATCTAGCACTCTTTGAAGTCTTTCAACATTATAGAACTAGAAGTAAAGCAAATGCCTTCTCTGGAGACCGAAACCTATGCTATCACATCAACACCCGATGACATGACAGGTACGTAGTCCAACATATTCTCTGTTTGTGGAGTAGACTGCCCTTGCATGTCGAGCAGAGTACATCCCTAAAAATGTTTAAAATCAGTCTGATGACTGGATAGATTATCACAACATTTCAGTAACTGAAAACATCACCACAACATTCTTGAAATTCTTAATAGAGAATCAAAATGCGTAACTTTGTTAATAAAAGTATCCCTAAGAAGATGATCATTGTGCCATTTTTTTTGTGTCACGATTACAAATTTTCAACAAGGGTATGATGGGAAAATCTACTTAATGGGTAGGGGTTCATAGTTAGTTTCCATTACTACTAGGTGATATTATGAACCATCATTACTGGGTGATGTGACTGAGCTTCTCAATAGTCTCCCTGGATGTAAGCTTGTTAAGACCTATGAACCCATGAATGTAATATACCAGTTTTATTAGTAATCACAATGGCCACTGATAAAACTGTTCTGCAGACTGGGTCATTGAAGTGGAAAGAGTAACACAAATATCTTTCTACTTCCCTCACTCAGTAAAGCATACCCCTCAGCTATCCAGATTTTTGCAGAATGTCCAGAGTTTTGCCTCTTATTTTTGGTCTCTTCCTCATAAAATTTGTGGTTTTCTGACAAATTGTTGAGGATTGAAGTCACTAAATAATGACATATGTTTCAGTTTCAGACTTTATAACATTCAGAAATGCATATTAATACAAATCATGTTATTCTAGCAACTTTCTAAATTTATAAGAGCAATACTTAAAATTTGTCCTTATTTTTGGGGCTTTCCCCTGTTATTTTAGGCTTTGCCCAGATTTCTTGCACTAAGAGTTTGAGACATATGTAACATATTCATGACAGCCACATGCTTTTTTAATTACAATAGCTTACAGCTACATTTTGTTTGGTGAAAATTTATTTAATGAATAGAGTTATAATATATAGAAGTTGATCCCATTGCGTGCCAGAGGAACTATGAAATCTACATTTCAAAAAAACAGTATAAAAACATTATTTCAACAGAATAACTTACAAGTGCTAATATGGCGCAATAGGAATTATAATTAAATATCCCTCCTCAGGGATCATGTGTGAATAATTACAGTCTGATCATTGCAATTACACTAGAGACATAAGAACAGTATTAGGCAAACAATCACAGGGAGCAGAAGAGGTCTAGCCTTATACATCTTTAAGTAGGCACACTTAAAAGTTCTTGCCATCCTTTATGAGTACTTAATAGTGGTCACCTCACAGACCAAGCAGGGCCATATGTGAAAACACTGGAGTAAATTTATGTCTACCCATCCAGTCATCAAGAGTAGCCTTAAACGCAGACAGTGTAGTACTTTGCATGACCTTTAGTGGTAACGCATTCCATAGACTAGCAATACATTCAGTTAGGAATCTATGACTCCAGTGACTCCCATTTATTTGTTGGTGTAAATTTAGGTGTGTAGTATGAATGTTTGTTTTTCCAACTGTTTTTGTGAAGAAGTAGGAGGTCAGATAGAATTGGGTCTTTCATGGCTCAAAAAGCAAGGTACAGATCACCTTGAAGCAGCAAGAAGGCCACTAAGTAAAAGGAGAGCTGTGTTACCTCTCTCAAGATAATTGAAGGATTTAAGGCCTTAAATCTGCTTAACTTAAAAGTCAGTGGGGCCTTCTAGCTTAGTGATATGTTTAGATTTGTACACACCAAAGGGATCACTGTTTTCAGTTATGGGTCTGAGAGAGGAAGACTACAGTGGCATGATGATGTCAGTGGCTATTGAGGATATTCCCTTAGAATTTAACTGGGCCAGATAGAAGGATTTCCTGACTATGGTGGAATCATGATGATTAAATGAGATATATATATATATATATATATAGAGAGAGAGAGAGAGAGAGAGAGACATATGGCAACATATATACCTAGGTCTCCTATGGCCATATGTATTTTGAAGAGGAAAACACTTGTAACATATGAGGTGGGAACAACAGTCTTGCTAAAGATTGCTATGCTCAAAGTTAGGTTTGTGGATAATTTGACATGAGGTGATGGTGTTTCAGACAGATAAAGATACCCCCTCTATCTCTCCAACGACCTGAAGGCAGGATATGCACTAAACCTTGGAACAGAGGAAGATCTATCATTGCACTGAAACCATGTCTCAGTAATTGCACAGATATAAATGTGTTAATTTGAAGGAGTGCCTCAAGTTCTGGCATCTTTCTGTTTAGATTTCTAGCATTGAATAGTACCACCATGGTGTTGTCCAAATGTGAGTATGAGTTTGCTATGTAGGAATGTCCAGTAAGGAGACTGCTCATAAAAAGGCAATTCAGTAGTGACAAAGGCTCTATTACATATGCAGAAGTTCTGGTAAGAGAGGTATAAGACATCCCTGGTGAAACAGGAAATGTAAGCTACCATCTCATTCCAGGCAGACACATACTAGATCTTCATTGTTACATTGCTATGAAGGAATGTCCAGAAAAGAGACAGAATGAAGAAAGGCACTACAGGGACAGCAAAGGCTTTTAGCCAGTATGCTGACGCCCTGGTATAAGAGGTGTAATCCATCCCTGGTGAAAGAGGAAGTCTTATCTACCATCTCATTCCAAACTAACACATACTGGATACCCATAGATCCAACATCAACTACTTAGCTAATTGTTAAAAACAATTATCTTGTCTAGATAGCCAAGCATCATCATCATTATCATTATCAGTGAAGACAAGATCGTGCTTAAGACTAGTGTGTCTACTGACTGTAACACACGCATAGCAAGTTCTACCATGTTTTTCTGCATGTCTGTCTGGGGGGAGTTCCTCAGGTCATTCACTCCTACATGGGCACTTACTAGCTTGTAGTTGTACTTGTATGGTTTAAGGGATGTTTGGGTCTTTGTAACATCATGGATCCAAGCAACGGATTAGCTGCCCACAGTCACTCTGTTCTTATTCAGCATGGTGAGTCTCTATGCCTAACTATAAAGTCATATTTGACTATGAAATGTCCTTGTGTGGCAGCAGACTTAGTGGGCCTTATGAACCTAGGCCCACTTTCCTGGTGACTCGTGGGTGACACTATGTGAGTGTGGAGAAAGACCATGTATTACTTAGTGTTCTGAAGCTGAGACTTTTTAGAGCTTGTTCTAGGAAGTTTTGGCAAAGTTTTCTTCATAGCCTTAGCCTAAATTATAGGTTTGTGTGTGTTGCATTCATTAATTCATTCGAACAGCTCACTCTTCTTCCCCTCATTACTATTTTATTCCGTTATCGTTTGGTCTCATCTACCTCCTTTCCTTCCCTCTCATTTTTTGTGGCTTGCTATCATTACATGATAAATATTGTGGTATACGATAATGTGACATAGGTCACCAGTCCATAAAATAATGTCATTTTATTAAGCAAAAGAAAAAAAGATTGGTACAGACTTTTCTTGTCTACACAGGTAAAGGAAAATAAAATGTATAAAGACATTTTCTGTTAGTTCACAAAAAAAAATAATAATAATAATAATCATTTGGAACCAAAGAGTGAAAGAAATTATATATAATGCTAAATGGAATTTATCAGAAATTTTAAACAATTAAGATTTTGGTTGTAGAAAGTAGAGTGGAGGGTCAGATATAAATGGATTTTGAATGTAGAAAAGTGAATATGAAATCTTTGTAAATAGTTTGCGTAAAATATTGTAAATAATGTAAATATTTGTTTTATTATTCAGCTTATTTTGTAAATATTTATGCTTTGTTATATAAAGGACCACTTCTCTTTTTGATAGGTATCATGGGATCTTTTACATCCATCTGAGTTACCATCAGCTCCAGCAGGTTAGAGCTTGGTTCAGGAGTCTAGCACCTCCATTATGTTATAATGCAGTGCTAGCAATCCATCTACCTGGTTTGGGAATATGACCTACAACCTTCTGCACAAAAAACAAATGTGTTACCTGTTGTGCCGCTGACATTACAGAAATAACAAGTGATCTCTACAGTATTGTTCATTTTTTGAGGCTGCCTAAAAGTAATAAAAGTAATAACACTGTTTAAGTGGTATATCTAACCGTATACCTATATCTGGAAATAGCTAATCTACTGGGAAAGAAGAAGTCAGCAAAAGGTCTACTCTTTCTTTAAATGGGAGCCATTTCACTCAGTTGTGCTCGGAGGTTGTTTAGGACAGCATTTAGTGTTTTCTTTTTCTGTGATGATTCTGCTATTAACTGAAGGCAGCAGAGACAATGGTATAATATTCTGAGTGGCATTCTGAGTTCTGAGCAAATTAATTCTTAGAGTTCCCAAACCGTAAGACAATGCTTGTTTTTTTTTTTTTTGGAAACTGGTTTGTTCTATATGATATTGAAATTTAAGAGACTTGCAAAACTAAATACCACAATATTTGAAATTAGTTGTGTATTGAGGGTTTTGATTTATTGATGGTTCCCAAAACAGAATGTGCAAGAAAATGTATGACACAACAAAAAATAAAAAGAAAACAAAGCTGATGTAATCCACAACAGCAGGCAGTAGAACCAAAAAATAAACTTTATTGTAACAAACATTAAGCGCTTTCGTCCATCCACTAGGACTTCTTCAGAACTGTAAAACAGGTACAGCTCACTCCTTTTATACTCCCCTGATTGAAATGTAATTGAAAAGTAATAATAGATAATTGAGAACAATTAATTGTCAATAAAAGTTCAAATCAAAAGTTCTGTGTGAGCATACAAACTGTTTTGAAATAAACCAGAAAAATTGTGCATTATAAAACTCTCCATAAATATCAACATTCCTGAAATGTCTTCAATAAAAAAGAAGAAACATAAGGGAATATAAAAACGTAAAAAAATATAAAAACTATATATGTATAAATAATGTGTGCAACATTATGCATAAGTTACAAAATAAAAATTCCACTTCATAATTTAGCTGCTCTCATTTTCAGTACTAGTTGTAAGGAAACATGATCATTAAGACCAGGGTGAACTATAGCATCCAACCTAAGTTGCTGGAGGAGTTCCTTGTATTCCATTCATTTTCCCAGGCTCCTCCTCTGGCATCTGGTGGGACAATTTCTAAGATGCCAAATACAAATTTCTTAAAACCGTCACAAGAAATGGAATGTTTGTATAATGCAATATTTTATTTTTCTCTTCTCAAGTCATACAAATGTTTATAAATCCTCTTGGTCAGTTTCCTCTTGGTCTTACCTATGTAAAAACAGTAACATCAGTTGCAAAGTGCTAGATAAACTAGCCCTGTTGAATTGCAGTCACCTCTCTTAAATGTAATAGTTGTGTGGCAATAATTGTTTAAAGTGACTGCTTCCCTCTGAACCATGTACTGACAGTACTTAGACCTGCCACATCTAGTAGAACCTGTACTGTAATTTAGTTTGCCCTTTTCCAAAACCTCCTTAATGTTTTTGTGGACCTTATACATAAAAGTTGGCCTGTTATCCAAATGTTGGTAGAGGTCCTGGTCAGATTTCAAAATGGCCCAGTTGTGGGTAATGATATTTCTCACCATGGTACTCAGTCCATCATAACTGATGGCCATCCCATGGTGAAAATTGGTTGAGTCCAACTAGATACCAGTTCCAATTTCATTCCACAAATGGGGTTCTCAATTTACTACAGACATTGAAGAGGGAAGTTATGGGGAAAAGGGAGACTAAGTTTCAGTGTATCCTGGGTAAGGTGGAGAAGCCAGTGTTGAGAAGCCAGGGGGAGGGTTTAGCTGAAAAATCGATGGTGAAATGAACCTACAAAAAGGAATACATGGAGTGGTAGATTACTATATCAATTTACACTGGAACATCATAACCATACAACAAAAAAATGAAAATGTTACTTTGAAAACGAAAATGAATAATAACAACAGCAAAAGAAAATGGAGAGTATGGTACTGTTAAGTAAGAACATGTTACAGAATGGTTACAAAAATAGATAAGTATGAAAAGAAATGGCAGAATAAGTATAAGGTATTTAAGAATTATTGCAATCAGAAAAGGCTTAGCAAGGAGGAGAAGACGAAAGAGAAGAAGAAAAGGAAAGACTGAGATAGTGACATGAACATAACAAGAAAAGGGGAAATTTTAATTTAGAAAGTTGATAATGAGCTAAGCTAATAACAATTTTAGTCTCAAAAGAATTAAATAAATTCACAAGTACCCCACATTGTCACAAGTAAAAAAATCCAGTCAGGCAAAGTTACTTAAGCTTATGTTGTAGGATGGAATATAGTTTGTATAAAGACAATGCATGCTTTGAGGTTGCTTATTATTTATTTAACATTTGTCATCTGGTTGAGATGACTTGTCCTTGCACCACACCTTTTCCAGGTATGACTAAGCCCACAATGATAAGAATAAATACGAATACACATCACCAATTTAGTGTAACTAATCAACTAAAATGTTTTTGAGAAGTTGGAGGAAACTGGAGAAACGTTGCTCAGACATGGGGGTGAACACACAAACTTCACAGAGACAGTGAACAGAAATCAAGACTAAATCCCACACTTAGTAGGTGTGAAGCAGAAATCTAAGCATTAAGTCAGCATGCTGCCCGAGTTAGCGGATGGTGAAGGACTAGTTGTCTCTAGCTCTGCATTTTCAGACTTTTTTACTGAATTTTTTGAAATTCTTAATTGGAATAGCAAAGTAAGTACATATTTGAACAAACAAAAAAAATTAAGCAAAAACAAAATAACTATTTACACTATATACACAGGTCTGAATGATTAATGATTCTGCAATCTATAAGATATTAGCTGCAGAGTATTTTGAGTGATTTTAGATTCTGTTATTTTTTTCTGTGAATTTGTGCCACTGCAATAAAATGTAACAGTATAAAGCTGACCATGTGTAATGAATTGTAGCACTATAATTCAAGAATGTTCAAATTAACCATTGTTGTGCTAGTTGCTTATAAATGTATTATGTTACTATTACTAGTTACTTTTCAGTGAAAGTAATATATTGCTATTACTTATTGCTTTTCTAAAAAAGTGATAAATTACTATTACTAGTTACTAACAAAAGTAATGAGTTACTGTTAAGTTACTTTTAAATTAGTATAGTTTATCAATTGTCAAATTACATGTCACATTACAATCCACCAATATCACTCAATAAACACAATCTCTGCAAAAGTAAAAGTCTATGTTCTCCTGTCTCCTGACAGCAAACCGATGTGCAATGTATGTGCAAACCATACAGATAAATAAATGCCAGGCTATGAAATTGCAAAGGAGTGAGTGCTGCAGCACTAAATCTAACTTTAATGTACATTTATGTACATTTAAGTGCACAGGAATGTCTCCTGTTTAATGCCGACCTACCGACGTGCACAAGGCAATTACACAGTTTGTGATTTTTTTTGGCTTTGTTGGTGCACTGGGGGAATGCACAGTATACAATCAGTAATAATACTCTGAATTATTTCCTTTTCTCCGAAATACGTTTAGTATTTCAGCTGACTGCTGCACTCAGTCTCAGGCATCTATACACAGAAACTCATTGCAGTGCAGTCCACAGAAGTTTGTTATGGACTAACTAACTGACTGACTTCTGAATATGAAGTATGTCTCCTAATAATACCAAAATCCAGTATTAGCTTTCTAGAATTGTTACATGCTTCTTTAACACTGGTTACAAAGCTTGTTGGTAGTTAATGTACTGTTTATTCTGTTAACACATTTTATTTCTTATCAGTATAAAAACATCCCTCACCCCTTCCACTAGACATGCCATAGTCAGAACACACCTTCTATCCACACTAATGTATGCCTCCCCCATCTTCACTAATCTTAGGAAATCTGAACTGTCCAAACTAGAGATATGGTACCACAAAATAGCTTGTTTTGCTGCCAGACAAAAAAATAGAATGCATCACTATGCAGCCCTGAAACACTACATTGGCTTGAGCTGCCAAATCTACTATCACTTAACCAACTCACATCTTACATCAACCCAAAGCCTGTCCATCTCTAATGAACCTAGTTCAACCTTATAAAGCCACCCATACCCTCAGCTCATCCAGCAAACTACTTCTAAAAGTTACAAAATCCAACAACTCTTTTGGTGACTCCTTATTCGGAAGTCAAATTGCAAAAATATGGAATTGCATTCCCCAACATATACTGGAGACCCCTACTACCTCCAAATTCAAACTCCTTCTTAAAGAACCTCTAAACAATAAATGTATTTGTTCCTGTATCAACCATGGCTAACTTTCTCTCCCCTCACGCTTCACATTTTTTCCTTAACTCAGACCTTCTACTAAACCTCTTCTTCCCCTGATCAATTTTGCATCTAAACTTTCTCTGCTGAAGGACTGTAGATTTCTTTCTTTAAAACTAGTAGTTACTGTAAAATCTGTATACCCTGTATCTGCATCAGTTATAAAACTATCTTACTTTGCTTGCTGTTTGCACTAGTATTAGATGACTTGCTATATGATTCTACTGTATTTCTTTTTGTAAATATTGTTTAACTGTATATTGTAATATCTGTATATTGTAATTACTGCTTGAATTATCAAGTGTATTACTGCAATATTTTTGTTTTTGCAGCTTTTCTCCCTGGGCCTCTGCTGAAAATTGGCTGCTGGCCCATTTGGACTATCCCAGTAAACAAATGTACAATATAAATAAATAAATAAATAAATAGTATGCTTGAATGAAGATTATTAATTTGTACTGCAACATTTATTTCCATTGAAACTGCATGCAAATATAAGATATACATCAACTGTAATATGGCTGCATTTCTAGGTCTATGCAAAGATAATATTGTATTTATGTCTAACAAATTAAGTTTAAGTGAGGTGGACAGCTACGCTAAAAAGTATATGAGTCATCCAATACTACATTGTAAGACATATAGATGTACATACTACCCGAATGAGCAAAGAAAGAGTGATGGTTAGTTGATTGTCTGGTGCCAGGATCTATCAAATTACACATGCAGTCAAGTCTTTGAAGGACAAGTACCAGTACATGTGGGTCTTAATGACTGGAAATGATCCTCCATGGACTATATGAACAGAGACATTACGTATCTGTTTGACTGTAGGTCCCAGCCAGGTATGACCCTGGCACTGAACAACATTCTATCTGGCTGAATGATGATGATGTTGCCATATGAGTGAAACAATAATCTACTTCAATAATTGGCTTGTCTTATGGAGTCATCCTCAGAGTGTAGATTATTTGGTTGGCCAAAATTAAATTCTTCATTCTCATAATGCCTTTTTGGGCTATACCAACCCAAAATACCTTCCATCGTAATTGGGTAAGCATATGATAATATGTGCTAGGAATATGTTAAAAAAAAAAAACGCATTCACTACAAACTCTCATCACCTCGGAGGATGTCATACCTCTCAAACTCTTACTGCAAAAAAGTGCAAAGACAGAAATAATGAGAGGGCAAGGGTCCTTCAGAAAATGCATGAAAGCACAAAAGAGCAATATTTAAAATATGCCTCTATTTTTGGGCCTTTGTCCACCTTTACTTTAGGCTCTGTCCAGATTTGTTGTTCTAAGAGGTTGAGAGGTGTGCTACAGAGGCAATGGGTAGTTGTCAGTTAGAATATCGCAGGAGACACAACTGATATAAAGGCACTGTTGCCTGTCTTTGGAAATCTACATGTCTCATTCCAAATTCACACAATAACTACAAAATGTTAAGAAAAAAACACTGCACCTTGGTATATAAGGATGCATATCTGACCTCTGTGCTTTCCAGTTCACCACACTTATTAATTTCACCTCTGAAGTTTGACCAGTTACAGGCATGGTAGAGCTTCTATACAATGTTTGGATTGAAAAAATTGCTCTGATGTGCTTCTTCCATTAGCAATTTATCAACTTCTCAATAAGCAATCAATGCCTTCAATGTACTCAGTCCAAATTCTCCTTTGCAGCCATAATAACACAAAGTATGAGAGTGACTAAAGCCAGTAACGGTGATCTTTGAAACACTATCACACGAATTTACTATTCCTCCATGCAGGACTAGCTTAGTCCTGTATGGAAGCGGCCGTTTAGGAGCAGGATGGCAGCGCGCCATGCATAATAATGAAGTGCGCTGCCTGAGCTCCTAGGCTTACATGAAGCATGTAAGAAAGAGTGCTCTCAGAATATACATGCCCCCGCAATGAAGAGGTGAAATTAATAAGTGTGGTGAAATGGAAGCACAGAGACATTTTTGTGTTAAAATTACCTGTTTAGCTGTTGTAGGCCACACACTCAAGTGTGATAGCCATTTCTGTGCATTTAAAGTGTTTTTTTATTGTATCTGCTTTATTTTCTGAAAAAAAAAAAAAAAAAAAAACTTGTTTTCCCGCCCTTCTCAGCTAGTATAGTCCACTTTTCAGGTTAGTGCTGAATTCAGGGCTGTGTTACAAGTTTCTGTGTTTGCCCATACCTAACTTGGATAGAAGGAAGTTACTCTGTTCACTTGTGAGAGAGGGGAGCTTTGAGCAGCCTATCGGTCCCTGGAGGAGTTGTTTCTGCCCAGAAATTATCAGTTTATTGGCCATTTTGGACTAATTTCTATCTCTTTCATTTCCTTGCTATGAAACCCACATTTGCACAGTTTTGTGCGCCAGGCAGCGCTGGTTAGCTAGGGTATAACTTTTCCCAACTCCACAAAGTCTGCTCTTCAATTTTTCCCTTGGAACTAGAAAAACTTTCAACTTAAGCACTCAAACCATTCACTTCTCAGCCCGGCACTTGCTCAAAACTCATAGCAAGCACTAATAATCCTTAGCACTAGATCCCCCCTATACTGTAGAGAAGGACAAGGCTCTCTATTCGACCCAACCAGCCAATCAGTATAACAGTTCACTGTACCTATCCAGGCATGTCCAAAGAGCAGTTTCAGGTGTACTCTCCGGTACAACTGGTGAATCTGGGCATTTTGAGGCAGTGTTACAACTGCCTCATGTACACAGACAACCCTCTCCTCCTACCACCAAACACTAATACATGTGAGAGATGCAATTATACAGCCAAACTGGAGGCTAAGCTCTCTCAACCCAAGACTGGACCAGACAGTCAAGAGGAGAAGAGAACTACTTGCATCACACCACCAGTCTCACATAGACCTATGAAACCAGCACTGGCAAAAAACACACATAAATACACAAAAACATACTCGGAGGCTCCAAAACAAAATCTGCAAAAGCAACAGAGACCTCCAAAGCAGACACCCAAGCAACCCCCCCCCCAACACAAACCATGAAACATACTTCACAAAACCAGTGTGCCATGTAATCACAGCCCTTAAGGCAAAATAACATACCCAACACACTACTAATAGGTGACTCTATAGTCAGGTACATTGACGTCTCACTCACTAGACTGATTAAGGAGAAGGTTACTGTTAGCTGCCTGTTGGGTGCCAGGATCCACCACATAACACAAACACTCAGGGCACTCCAGAGCAAGTACAAATATGACTCTGTCATTGTCTTTGTTGGTATGAATGACCTGAGCTGTACCTCCTTGGACTACATGAAAGGAGACATGGAAGAGCTCTCTGATCACTTAGCCCAGGCCGGTATGACCCTGACCTTGAGTAGCATCCTGCCCTCACCAAGAATGATACCACGGTATAACAAAAAAATTATCAGTTTCAACAATTGGCTACGCTTCTGGTATCATTCAAAGGGAATCCAGTGTCTGTCAGCCTGGGATGACATGCTCGACAAGCCACGCTGCTTTGCTAGAGACAGCTTGCACCTGTCACCCTTAGGTTTTCGAATGCTGGCCAAGGCTCTTGCCACACCCATGGTGCCTTTTTTAGGCAAGGCTCAAAAGACAAACCCACCACCATAAATAGCATAAGTAACAAAAAACTAAGGGTAATTCTGCTCAATGCCAGAAGTCAAAACCTCAAAATGCATGCACTCGAGGCACTCCTCAGTATGGAGAAAATCGATATATGTGCAGTAACAGAAACCTGGTTTAAGGCTCCAGAGAGCACCCCAGCACTACCAGGCTACAACTCATACCATACATTTCGGCCACAAAACCCAGACCGAAATACAAAAGGCGGGGGCGTATCCATATTCATCAAGGATACCCATACCTTCAGGTTAGTGGCACAGCACGATGCTTCAGAGATCATCCACATGCAACTAACAATGGGCAAAACTGCAATTCAAATTGTAGCTTGCTACAGATCACCCACCATGTCCCAAGACCCCCATTACACATTTCTGGAAACACTGAGAAACATAAAGGTTCTACCAAACACCCTGATATTGGGTGATTTCAATTACCCAAACATTAACTGGGAGAACTACTTAAGTACTAACTCCCTTGCCCAACATTTCCTAGAATTTATAAACTCAAATGCCCTGGATCAACTGGTCAACACCCCTACCAGAGGTGACAACATATTGGACCTGGACATCACCAACATGGGTGACCAGTGTTTCACACCGGAGGGCAACCCCTCACTGGTTAAATATGACCATAAACTAATCACTCTGGATATCCACATTCCACCCCCACCCCTGGTCAAAGAAACCACCATGAAAAACTTTTCAAAAGCAAACTTCACGTTACTTAAGAATGAGGTGGAAAGTTTCAAAGCCCCCATGCTAAAGGATAACGCTGCCCAAGTTGCAAAATCCTTTACTAATGCACTCTACGGGCACCTACAAGAATGCATGGATCGTGCTATCCCAATCAAAACCAAGACTCACTCCTCCAAGAAAAGGAAACTAGTCTGGTGGACCCCTGCCATAAACAAGCAATACTATAGAAGGAGGAAACTAGTACAGAAAAGAGTAAAATCCTAAGAAGGTAAGACATCCCTGATCAATATCAGCAAGAAACTACGATCCCTTATAAAATCATCTAAGGCTAGCTTTGAAAGAAAAATTGCCAAGGACTCCAAAGATAACCACAAGGCATTCTTTATCTATGTCAAGAATCTAAGTGGCAATTTTCAGATCTGCTCAGAGTTAGTGCAGAATGGCACAAAATACACTGAACCGACCAATATCGCCAACATCCTGGCAGACAGGTTCAGTGCAAACTCCACCTCACTCTCACCCCCAAAAGGGCCAATAACCATACCAGAAGAATGTAGTGCCCCTGAAATCACAGACACTCAGGTTAAAACAGCCCTCTCCAAAGCCAAAAACACAGCATCAATGGGACTGGACGGTGTCTCAGGCTGCGTCCTACACAAGCTCAAAGATGAACTAACCCCTCACCTAAACACACTGTTCAAATTCAGCCTCTCCACAGACTACATGCCCATAGAGTGGCACACAGCAATGGTTATTCTGCTCCACAAAGGTGGAGCCACAATAGACCCCGGGAACTATCGCCCTATAAGCCTGAATAGCTTGGTCTGCAAGGCTATGGAGCGCATCATCATGGATCTCATTAGCAGACATATTGGGAACCTCCAAACACTGGACCCTACCCAGTTCGGCATTGTTAAGGGCAGATCATGCCTCCTAAACCTGGTGGACTTCTCTGAGACAGTTACCATGGACCAAAAGAACAAAGTAACTCCAAAGGCAAAGGAACATCAAACAGTGGTAGTACTTCTGATGTACGAACTTTAATAAAGACAAAGTGCAATAAAAACACAAAATAAAAATCACGTAATAATAGTTACCATGGCTATAGACGAGGGAAAGATGGTCCACAATGCCTACCTAGACCTCGCAAAGGCCTTCAACACCATTCCCCATTCTGGTATTATAGACAAGCTCACCAGCCTGAACATAAACCCCTATGTCATGAGATGGGTTGCCAACTGGCTCATGGACAGAAACACATGGTAAGAGTTGCAGGAGCTAAGTCTGACTCTAAACCGGTTACAAGTGGCATTCCCCACGGCTCAGTCCTAGGACCCCTCCTGTTTGGCATATACTTCTCAGAGGTA
This sequence comes from Protopterus annectens, assembly GCF_019279795.1. Taxonomy (NCBI): domain Eukaryota; kingdom Metazoa; phylum Chordata; order Ceratodontiformes; family Protopteridae; genus Protopterus; species Protopterus annectens. The sequence continues at coordinate 1,262,704,994 of NC_056739.1, read as the reverse complement.
CAGGCAAGCACATGAGGTCTATGGCTGACCAGGTTCACAGACGACTGCAAACTGGGGGCTATAATTGACTCTCTGGCTGACACAGACATCCTCCAAAAGGGTCTCACTGAGACAAATACCTGGTGTCAAAACCATGGCCTCAAGCTAAATGCTAAAAAGTGCATAGTCATCCCCTTTGGAAAAAAACAGAGTACCCACAAACTACCACATAGGTGGTAGCCCCCTAAATCTGAATGACATAATAAGGGATCTGGGAACCCAAGTAGATAGTAATCTCTCCTTTGATACAATCACATTGCCAAAGTGGTTAGAAAATCCTTCTATGTGGCCCACCTAATCACAAAAGGGTTTGCATCCAGATCAAAAGAGGTTATTGTGCCCCTCTATGCATCACTCATCACTCCCATCATAGAGTACAATGCCCCATTTGGGATGTACCTTACAAGACAGCTGCAACAGTTGGAAAGACCACAGAAGTACCTCACCAAGAGGATCACTGGCCTCAAACAGATGCCCTATGCAGCTCGACTGAAGAAACTCCAGCTGTACTCAGTTGCATGCTGCCTACTCAGAGGTGATCTATGTCTGACATACAAGGCCATGTCCAACCCAAAATTGATGGACATGCTCCACCTAAAGAAAACCGAGCCACATGCTCTAGGGATCTAAACCTCACCACAACAATAAATAGGACATGCTGGAGGGATAGATTCCTGTCCCAGAGACTTCCCATGCTCTGGAACAAGATTCCAATCTACATTAGGCAGAGCTCCTAGCTAACACTCTTCAAGAGAAACCTTGACGAGTGGATGGAAAATAGAAAGTTTACCCCAGGGATCACTTCAATGACTTTGCTGGACAGAGGCACAGGGAACTAATCTAAGGGGGCGGCGAAAGCCAACACAATTCCGGCTAGGCTTATAAATGCCTTTGGGCAGATAGCCTAGTGAACCTAAGAACCTATAAGAACAGCAGAAAGGGGTATGAAATGAGTGAGACCGCTCATAGGTGACTGAATATCCCCACCAACAGTCCCCCTTGTGTACAACAGCAACAGTATACATACATAAAGTGAAGAAAAACTTTATTTTTTTTAAAAATCTGAATAAAGCTAACTGTAGGTGTGTGGGTGTGCCATTGCTTAGCTACAGTTAATGCAGCTTAAATGGCTGAAGAGGATAACAAGGAAGATATATGTAAATGAAGCAACATAGCTATAGTGTAGTGGGCAGAGCGTTTGCTGTATGAGTAGACATTCAAAGTTTGAGTCCCACTGCAGCATATTCCATTTTCCATAGCAAAACACGTTATGACTAATATTTATGTTGCATGACCCACTAAATAACATAGTTTCATGAAGTGGAGTACTGCAGTAAATGCACATGTGAGGTGTCAGTGTCATAATGAATAAGGCACTAGTAAACAGGTTTAAGCACAAATAAGCAGTAGTAAACATATTTAAGCACTAGTAAGCAGGCTTAAGCCCATCTGCATGGTGGTAAGCAATGCCTACACTGTTTAAGCAATTCTAAGCTAACTCTCTGTAAGCAGATGTAACGACAAGTTAGCAGTGCTTACCGTCGCTCAAACCCGCTTACAACTGCTCAAAAGTGCCTTAGTCACTCTGTATCCAATGGCCCTTGTTCTGCCCATCAACAAAATAAACAACCATGGAGGTCTCAAACCCAGGACCCTATCCACCATAGTCACAGTAGTTAACCACCAAGCCATCACAGAAGTACAGAAGAATGAGGTATCAGCAAACATGTCCTCACCATAGTAAAACCAAACTGAACCTGTGAAAGGAATCAGTATACAGTTATATGTTCCATAACCCACTAGATAACATAAATATGTGAAATGGAGTACAGCAGTAAGCCCAGAAGTGAGGTGTAATTGTAATAGAGTGTTGAAGTCCCCAATAAAACACAAGGACCCCATAGAGTGTATGTTCATATTAATCATGGATACCAGGCAGATATATAAGATGTAATGAATAAGAAATCAATGCCAAAAAGAAAAAAATAATGCAAAGTCTAATATAAGCAACACTAAGCATTGCACAGGCTAGCTTAGGAGGTGTAAGCAATGTGTAGGCCATCTAACTCAATGTGCCCAGTGGTCTACCCCTTTAAACAATGCCAACCTTAGTTAAGCAGGTTTGCCCATAGCTTAGCCTAAAACCGGCCAATCATAGAAAAGTGTAGGAAATCAGCCCTACTTAAACCCAAGAGGCGGGAATACATCTCATAACTGGTTGTAGCTTCCCCTTGCAGGCACTATGGCAGTAAGGGGAGAAGGTGTGCACTTTCGGGCACAGCGCTGGTGCATCCAGGAGTCCAAGGTCATGGCAGGACTCCTTGTCAAAGATGATGCTCAGAGACTGCTGCAGGGCCAGTACCAGGGCTACCAATATAAGGCAGAGGCCTGGGACCGTCTCGCCAGCAACCTCACCAGTGCCACTGGCATACCCTGAACTGGTGAGCAGGTCAGGCACCACTATGCTGACCTGAAGCAGCATAAGGGGGACCTCTTAGAAGAGTGGCTCCAAGAGGCGAGAGCGTCAGGGGATGTTCCAGCCACGTGTAAGTATCATCCCAGTATGTGTGTGTAATAATTGCCAGCTCAGGTATATCATGGATAGGTATGGCTAAATATTCCTCTCATGTCCCCCACAACTGCAATGGAGTGGGCCGCAAACCAGGAGGCCCACATCAGTCGCCTGGCGAGGTTGCGACACAAGGCAGGTCAGTAATACTCATGCATTTACTGTCATAGGAAATAAAAATAAATGTAGTAGTAAATTAATTGCTTGTATAAAACCTGTATTGTTCAAAGCAAGTACTGCATACACTAGAGAATATGGCAAGAAGAGTCTCATATTGTTTGTAAGTCAATAAAAGTGTAATAGCTTGACAAAACAGGTCTAACTGCTGGACTGCATGTGTATATCCTTGTATCATACGGTAATGTAGATATGCAATCCTGTAAGAGTACTGTAGTATTAAGCACTGTTACCCAAACCGTGCACCATAAACTGAATGTGAAGGCATGCCTGTATATGGCAGGTGTAATCCCAAGAGGCCATTTAGTTTAACTGAGAGACACATAGCCAGTAAACAGGGAAAATTCAGACAACAAAAATTGAATAGCACATGCAACTGAGATGTGAACTGTTGTTTTTTTAGCACACACAGCCACGGTTCGAATTCTGCCAGTGGCAGTAGTCTGCATACAGTATCATGCTCCACATATGTTCAGAATGTCTATTAAAGTGGCCCATATATGTTGCCTATCAAACTATCCCCCTGCAAAATGGACATATCTAGAATATTGCCCTCTTCCACTTTTAGTGACCTGACACACACATACACATATACATGATCCTAGACGTATAGGCAGCAAACAGGAAATGCAACTGATTGACACACAGCTATGAGAACAAAGTTGGCACACTAGCAACTCCCCAATACCTTATGTGACTAAGAAGCCATGTATGTCCCATTTACACCCCAACTTGTCAAGCTGTGGTCAGAGTGTATACAGTAACAGAGTGAGATGTATGTGCATAATAGTAAAGTGGAATCTGGTACTGTGTGTGGGAACATTCAAGTAGTGCTAATAAACATTCCTCCCACAGGTCTGTCAGATACCAACACTGTGCCCAGAAATACAAGAATGATATGCAGTTGCTCTGAATAATGAGGTATTACACACCACTGTCACCCACACTGTCCTACAACATATAACTGTCTAGGAAATCTGTATATGAGTGTTGTAATACAAGGTCAGAATGCAAAAGCACAGGGGATTAATAAGACAGAAAGCAAATAGGAGAGATACAGCAATATCTATATAGCAGACACAACTGTGATGGACAGTGTTTAAGTTGTAGCAGACACAGCCATGGTCTGAATCCTGGGAGTGGAATTAGGCTGCATTCAGATTCATACCCCACAACTGTACAGATGAGGCCAGAATGTCCAGTATATTTGTCCATATCTGCTGCCTGTCCCCCTGTCCCCCTGGTAAGTCTGTGGGATGATCCCAGATGTTTGCCAGCAAACAGGGAATACAAGTGATTGTCAAACATCATGAGAACACACATGTCACTGTAGCAACCCTCGAAACTATTAGGAGAGTAATATTTTAAGTATGTCCTATCTACACTCCCTTGTTGTCAAGCTGTGACCAGAGTGTGTACAGTAACAGAGTGAGATGTGTGCGTGTTGTCAAAGGAAAAAGCTTCAAAGACCAATACACGTAAGGTTCAGTTAAGGCACTTTAATTTACTTGCAGCAAGGAGACAAACACATGCAAATACAAGGATTTGTCTAACTACTAACAGGAAGTATGTTCATTCTTATACTGTTTTACAAGACATGACCTTCTAAGCTGACGTAATCAAACACAACCTTAAGCATTGTACTACAGCAGGTGTTACTTCAGATTTTCTGCTGACATGACTAGATTTGTGAGAAACTTTTCAGAAAAACAACCTGACCTTGATGACCAGTACTTCGCTTAGAAGCCTCTATTGTACAGTGTTACATTTCAAGGTACTCTTCTAATACAGATACAAGCAAATGCTGATTGCAGTTCATATTTTCAAGCAGGCTTTGTCCTAATTATCTGTTACTTCTACAGCTGTATATGTTCTCATAGCACAGCAGAACTTCTTGTCTGAGTTTCATATAAGCAGTATTGTTCTATTCATTATTTTCCTAACGCAAGCAGAAATCATCTGCTTCTCGGTAAATTTCCAAGGCACAAGCAAGATTTAGCTGACAGCACAAGGTCAGAAAGCAACTGCAGTTTGTACAGATTTATGCAGTATGAAATAGAATAAATGTGTTAACTCTTTTAGGCTCTGAATGCACTAAGCATATTACTAATACACGCATTAATACATATTTTTCTAACATGCGTAATACTAATGTGTAATCCAGAACTTTGTGTGGCAACAGTCAGGTAGTGCTAACAAACATTGCTCCCACAGGTACGTTGGATATGAACACTGTGCTGAGAAAAACAGACCATTATAAACTGTACTGGTACTGTTCACTCTAGTATTGTAGGGAACTGTAAGTGTTGCAGTTTCGCTGAATAATAAGGTAACACTGGTCACTGTCACCCACACTGTGCTACATAATATAACTGTGTAGGAAAACATGTATATGTGTGTGTCAGGTCACTAAAAGTGGAAGAGGGCAATATTCTAGATATGTCCAGGCAGACCAGCATGTGGTCAACACATGGCCAGAGTCTATGCAGAAAGAGTTGGATAGCTATGTGCAAAACATCAACCTAGAATACGGGAGTATGTGTAGCAACAGTTAGTGTTAACAGGTATACCAGGTAAGAGGTGTATACTGCAGGTAAAACAGGTTCATGTGTAATGATGACGACAGCCATATCACTGTCCAAACTAAGGCTATAGGGTAGTGTAGTAAGACTTGTAAGGTACAGATAAGAGCACTGACTAGGAAAGTAATGTGGACTACAGGAATATACTAGTTGTTAATTGACAACTTTCTCCCCCCACCTCATCTCCAACAATAATCAACATACCCACCCCAACTGGTATGTAATGACTCTGATAATGTCCAATTGTTTGATAACTATTTTCATGGTTCCCATGCATGTGCTATATTGAATTATTCCAACATTGGTGGCATGGTGCCATCAATGTACCTGCATGCTGTACTTATAACCACTGTGGTCCCATATATGTGTGTGTTCTGTCTGCTATGCAACTGTTCCGTATCTGGTGTCTTGGTTAATGGGAATATCTATGCATGCTGTTATACCTAACCCTGGAATGTGTTGACTATTACTAACCCATATATGATGATGAAATCTAAACACTGTAGCACGCTTGGGAAGACCAGTCCCAGCGGACTCACCTCAGCTGGCCTTGGCACCGGACACCAGCATGTTTGGGGCCCAACCCCAGACCTCCCTGTCTGTTGGACCTACACCACCTTCGGGTGTAACCGCCTCAGAGGATCGGGCTTGCCCCCCCTGGGAGTGGGTGCAGACAGGCACCTGTCACCCATCGCCAGGTCAGGGTCATGGTGTGTAGAGAGATCGACCAGCAGTTTGGTGATCATCTACACACGCTCAAGGGCCGCGTGTCACAATTAGAGAGTCAGCCTGGCTCTGCAACTCAGCCCACAGCACAGCGACCTTTGCGGCTGTGAAGATGCAGTGGTGACTGCCCATGGGTGGGGACCTCAGTCCCACTGTTACCACTAGGGGGCTTGTGGGCTTCCGATATCCCAACACCCCTCCCCATCAAGGTGTTTACCCCCCACATGTATCATATACCACCCCTGTATGTGTCTTGTTTGTCTTGTCTTTTAACCTACCTAACCTACCTCCGCAAATATACCTACTACCCCTCCCCAACATCCCACTCTCACCTGAAAAAAAAGGGCAATCTGTTCCCACAAAACAATCTTGCCCCATATATAGCTGTCCATTTTGCACACGTGTCCCTAGCTTTGCAACACCCCTCTCCCAGGGCTTTGAGTCTCGAAATCTACCTCCAAATTCAGTGTATATGCACAGCTGTTGCTGTAGAAGACATGGGCAGCTATGGACCTTCCCTACACCCTTCCTGCACATCCCTGGCTATTTTCCCTGCTGCCTTTCCCTCTTTGTGCCCCTTTTTGCACCACTTTCCTATCAACCCCTTTTTCTTTTCTTTTAATGAAATTAGCGCGGGGGTAAACGGGAGTAAGCACTTTTAAAAAGCAGTAAGCAGGTTTAAGCCTTTTTGCGTGGGGCTAAGCAATGCCTACACAGGTTAAGCAATTCAGAAGCTAACAGAGTATAAGAAACTGTAACTGGAAGTTAGCAGTGCTTACCTCTGTGCAAACCTGTGCAAATCCGATTACAACTGCTTTAAAGTGCCTTAATCACTCTGTATCCAACAGCCCGTGTTCTGCCCAACAATAAAATAAACAGCCTCTGCCAGGCTCATACCAGGACCCTGCACATGATAGACAAAGGGATTTACTACTAAGCCATGCCAGATATGCATAACCCTGATGTTTTCAAAACATATCATCCAGCCCAGTTATGCAACAGAACAGAGAATGCATTCCAACATTTAGATGTATGTGTGTGTGTAACTATATTCATATCTAAACAGATACAACATATCTATATATGCGTATATATATATATATATATATATATATATATATATATATATATATATATATAAACATATATACATGCAAATGCCTATATCGACACACACACACACACACACATATATATATATATATATATATATATATATATATATGTCTATATGTCTACATCTATATGTCTAAATATACACAGCAAGTTACATATATGTAAGCAGATATATATCTATGTAGGTATATACAGACATAGTTATATATATGTAAGCAGATATATATATATATCTATATAGGTATATATGGCCATACATCTGTAGATAACAATGGTAGATTTACTAGAACATATATGTCCACATGCACCGTTAATGTGGTTGAGAGGCCCCAAACAATATATGCTTGTTCGAATAGGTATACTGCCCCCACAGCTAAACATGTCCGCCCTGCAATACACTACCAAGTGTTGCAGATCCCATAACCAGGACCTGACATGACATGGGCACAAGATGTTAACAGTACTACATCCCACCTGTATCATGTCAGGCTGGTACTGGTAATATATCATGGTGTACAGTCTGGCTCCCATTGGAAATGTAAAATGCGGAAACTATCAACATCCCCAGGATGCATATACACAGACACATATATGCAGATACAGAAATACATACATATATATATATATATATATATATATATATATATATATATATATATATATATATACATGTGACTACACATACACACACAGAGATATGTACAGTAAGATACATATGTAGAAGGTGCACACAATATGGAACAGCCACTATGCCTACAGTTAACACCTTAACAACTGGACACTGTATAGGCCACCCATACAAATAACAATTGTTGCCTGCAACATATACCCACAGAGGTATGGAAGAGGTCATAGGATAAAACACCACACACAGGTTTGCAGAAATGTAAAACCTTTATTTGTGTACTATTACAGTTTTATATGCCATGTCATATAGCTGTTCAGACACTGACATCCATATAAACAGAGTAATGAAACTGTGAAACAGTTATACTACTACAGTAGTCTGGAAAGGTTCACAACTGTTGCTGTCCAGGCCAAGCCCTTCAAATTGTACAATAGTAAAGACAGACTGGGCCACAGGATACCAAACAATCAACAGTAAGTAATGAAAGTGTATAGTTTAGCAACCTCTATCTACACTCTGTACAAAATCACTAGGTGGTAAAGACTTCAGCTGACCAAATGGGATGTAACTGTTATATAACAAGGCATAACTGACACCATTACAAGCACACTGACAAACAGAACAGTCTGTATGGCAGGAGACAGTAGGCCTGTATTAACCCAATTTATGTAAGTAATGTAAATATAGGTAAACTGTATGATACTGTACATCCAGATACCTTAAAGCAGCTCACCCCTGATACCCCCACACTTTGAAACAGCCTAGGTTATTTATGGTGCATCCCCCAGCTTGACTTAATAATACAGGGCCATATACCACTGTTACATACACTGGCCTCAGGAGTGCATAAGGGCACACATGTATTGTGTAGGTGAAGCCCACACATATATGGCCCCAGCCCCACAGTATGTGTGGGGGATACAACAGCAGTGGACTGATGGCAGCAATGGCAGCATGCTATACTCACAGCCCACTACAGAACAACCCCCAACAGCATGACATATGTGCAAAGCTTGGTATGTAGGTGGAGGACAGAGGCTGGAACACAGGCCCATATGTGGAAAACTGTTGCCATACACTAAGCAAGTCAGTGGTGTTACAGGATAGTCTGCAACATACCTTTAGTCAGGGAAATGAGGTGACGACCGTGACTTTACTCATGACAGGAATATGGTCGTATACATATAATAGGTTTATATATGTCTACATGTACATACACGTATTCTCATACATATGTCTGTATACACATCTGTATAGTGCTACATATATATGACCATGTGTACATCTCTTCGTATGTACATATGTATATCTATATATATATATATATATATATATATATATATATATATATATATATATATATATATATATACACATATATGTATATATACATATGTGTGTATATATAGATATACGTATATGCATATAGAGATATATGTTGTCAGAAAAATATGTATTAATGTGTGTGCTTAATGCTAATTAGAAACTAAATAAGTTAACACGTTTTTCATTCTATTTTATATGCACTATTTTATATACAGCTGAGTTTCATATGAGACTAAAAGATGCTTTTGAAACTGCAGTGTGCTTTCTGAAACTTGCAAGATGCCCTCTGACCTAGTAATTGCTAGCACAGCAATATTCATGTTTATGCCTTTTTGGAAATGTACTTGAGAAGCAGGTGATTATCTGCTAGGTCAGGAAGTAAAGAATGAACAATGCTATATTCTGTAATGTAATGATTTTGAATAATCAGCTCTGTTCGAAGTATGAGAACACGCACAGCTGCAGAAGTTAGAGATAACATAAACAAAGGACTGTTGGAGAAATAAACTGCAATCTATACTTGCTTTGTGCTCAAATTAGCCATAGTACCTTGAATGGTAACACTGCATATATCTAACCGGTGGTAGCCAAGGCCACATTGTTTTACTTAGGAAGTTTCTCACAAAAATTGATAGTACAAGCAGAAAATCATGAAAACAACTGCTATGTAATGATGATGTTAAAACTTGTGATTTACTACGTCAGCTTGATAGGCAATGTCTTATTAGAAAATGTATAAAACTGTCTGCATTTCATGATTCTAGTTAGACAAACTCTGTATTAGCACGTTTTTGTCTCCTTGCTGCAAGATTAAAGTGCCTTAACCTGAACCTACTGTGTATTGATCATTTTTAAATTATATTTTGCCTTTGACAGTTTGGTCCTTCGGACCAGAAATATATCTCTCACTCTGGCTCAGGTCAGAATTGGGCCCGGTGGCATGTACCCGTACGGAGAAGTGGCCACATCAGCTCTTCTGCTTTGAAAGACCTCCGACTGAATTGTCGTTCGAAAGAGCCCAGCCACTGTTTCTGATCTGGGATTGGAGGACGAGTCAACGTTCCGGTGGGATCAACACACGGATGGTCAGGTAAGGAGAATTTACCTTTTTTCTGTTTTAGATCAGGGACTTGTTACAGTTTTGTTGTTTTTGTCAGGGAGATTTGCATGTGCAGATCAGGGACAAAAAAGATTGCTGTCTTGTCATAGATCAGGGAAACAGAATAGGTAGGCAGTTATTCTAGATAAAAAATGTGTAAATCGTGGTACCACGTGATAAAAAGGGTTACGTAACAATTTCTAACTTAGCTAAGGCAACATGGGAAATCAGTGCACAAAAAGTTCCCGAGACCCGCCCTTAACCGAAGACGCGAAATATATGCAATTACAGCGTGCCGATAATGTTAGGTATTATACAAAATGGGTTAATAAATACAAATTTGATGGTAATTTAGATAAACCTTCACTTATTAAACTTGTTAGACAACTTAAAACAGATGCAAAAGGTCAACTAAAAAAGCAACGACAATTAGGAGTCCCTCAGGTACACAGCTAGCTTGAGGAAGCAAACCGCAGGGAACAAAAGATTAAAAATTCAAAAGCAATGTTCTTAGATAAAGAAGACAATAACTTGGTAATCGCAACTGCCCCTCCGCACCTCCACTTCCCTTACCAGAATATGAAGCGAGTGGACAAGTTGATCCACCTCTGCTATACCCAGCTGTTCCTGCAAAACCAAAAACATTTGTTAGAGATCCTATCAAGACCAGGTCTCGAGCAAGCAACTTAAGAGGGGATATTGAATTGTATGAAATGAATAAAAATTCACAAGCTATGAGTGAGGAAGAGATATGTCCACTCATAGAAGTACCAAATCCGCAGGCAGGACAGGCAGGACAGGACACAACTCTTCCAGTGTATAGACCGTGGACACTGGAAGACATCCGGAAAACCACAGAGGGAATTCCCCATCCAAAAGTTAATTTTAGAAAATTCTTAGAAGACTTACAGGGCATGAGGTTAAGTTACCATTTGAATGGAGAGGAAGTAGAGAAAGTAGTTAGACAAATTGTAGGTCCCGATTGGCACATGATCAGTGGCAACTGTAATCCCTGTGACGCAGAGCTTAGACCACTCCCACATAATAATGCAGAACTAGACAACAGAGTGAAAGGTCTGACAGACCGAATCCCTGAGAAATGGAAGCCTAGGGCTGATTGGACTTGCATTAATCAATGCATACAACAAGAAGGTGAAACTGTTGATAGATATTATGCCAGATTATTAGAATCTTTTAATAACCATTGTGGAATGCAGGTACCTGAAGACCAAACACATGATTCCCCATATGAGCAGCAGCTAAAGAATGCATTTTTGAAAGGCAGTATTGCATCCATTAGCAGCTTTATTACAAAGCACATGGTAGATCATCAAACAAGTAGATTACAGTCATTACTTGAATATGCAAGACATGCCGAAAGGCATTTTAATAGCAAAAAGAAAAAGAAAACTCAAGTATTTGCAGTAGAAGATGGATCAGAAGTGTTTGTAGTACAAACTGGGAAAAAGGGTAAGAAAAATACCCAGGGAAACAAACAATCTGATAAATGATCAGAGGACTTTGAAGAGAGAAAGAAAAGGGGTGAATGCTTTAAATGTGGGAAAAAGGGACATTTAGCAAGGGATTGCAGGCAAAATAAAAAGGTAACCGCAGAAGACAAGGAGGGAGAGGACTAACTATATGGTAGTCAAGAATCACTGGATAGGAATAAACAAGAAAAGACAAGTGCAAGTTTAGTAGAAGGGGTAGAGAACATGATAGAAGAGATAGAGGATGTGCATGAAATCACAGATAATGAAGAAAATGAAATTTTAGACTTAGCATTATTGAGCCTAGAGCTCTACTTAGCAGACACAAAACCGGAAGTTACACTTCTAGCAGAGGGGAGGGAAGTTAAATTCCTGTGTGACTCAGGGGCTTCACGGACCCTGATACAGCCTTCCAAACTACCAGAAAATTCAGAATCACTTGACTACATATTAGTGAAAGCAGCTAATGGACAGCTGTATCGGAAGCCACTCTCCCACAACATAGCGATAACTGACCCAGTTTCAGGGATGACCCAGAAAAGCAAAATTGTTTTTTCTGCAAAATGTCCAGTGAATCTCTTGGGCAGAGACCTAATGCAGATATTTGGCATAGCCGTAGTTCCAACTATGCAGGGTATGGAAGCACAGCGACAAATGGATACTTTTGTAGTGCGACCGGAGGGTGAAACATTTTATTGGTACAGCCAGGACTTATTTACGACTGGTCTAGGGGCAGTAACCAAAGAACTGATGAACATAGCCATCAGTAAATCCCCCTCCCTTGACACTGATAAACAGCATTTGTTGCATTGCACTCTATATTACTGTAACAGACCAGGACCTGATAAAGAATATGAGCAAGAACTGTTTAGAAATCATGCTAACAGATTATTATTACAAAATTTGCACTGGGACACAGAAGGAAACAATGTAGTAAGCTGTTCATTGCCCCAGGAATTCTTAGCACTATACAAATCTAATCAATTACCGCATGTAAGTTTAACTAAAGATAAAAATGTGAAGTGGGCAGACCTAGGAAAAAAAGTCACAAGGTGGGAAAAGCAGACAGAGTTAGAATTTTCCGAACAGGGAATACAAAAGCAGAAACTAAATTGGATAATGCAGACACGCCCAGCTGTACACTCACAGGCAAGTGAGGATAGCTGAGTAGCACTCTTACTAGAGGAAGAGGAAAAAGCCTTACGAGACATACCAGAGACTCTCTGGTCAACAGGGAAATCAGATGTAGGACTTATTCATACAGCAGGACCAGTTACTATCACACCAAAATCAGAATTTAGACCTCAAAAGAGACAGTATCCCTTGAGAAGGGATGCAGAAATAGGAATCAAACCTATAATAGCAGCCTTATTTAAGGAAGGAGTCTTGATAGAATCTCCTGATTCACCATGTAATACACCCTTATTTCCTGTTAGGAAAGCAAACGGAGAATGGCGTATGGTCCAAGATTTAAAAGCTGTAAATGACACAGTTATACCCAGGGCACCTACGGTGCCAGATCCACACACTTTATTGAATGATTTGAAACCTCAACAAAAGTATTTTTCTGTGGTAGATATTAGCAATGCATTTTTCTCAATACCAATACACCCTGACAGCCAACATTGGTTTGCATTTACATTTCAGGGGAAAAGGTATACATATACGCCACTACCACAGGGATATTGTGAAAGTCCAACAATATTCGCACAAGAAATGGCAAGTAACCTGGCGGGATTTATCCCACCGAAAGGCAGTCAGATTTTACTTTATGTAGACGACATTCTGCTGGCAGCCCCCACCCAGCAAGAATGCAGAGAGGATACTATAGCATTACTACAATTTTTAGCTACTCAAGGACACAAGGTAAACAAAAACAAACTGCAAATTTGGAAAAAACAGGTCAAATACCTGGGATATGTAATATCCAAAGAAGGCAGAATATTAGACGAAGACAGAAAAACAGCAATATTACAAGCACCTAAACCAACTACCAAGAAAGAAATTATGTCCTTCCTGGGTACTACTAACTTTTGTTGGAGTTGGATTCCAAACTATGCTTTGGAATCTGCTCCGCTGACTAACTTGATATTCAAAAAGCCGATGGTGGCACAAGATTTATTACAGTGGACACCAGAAGCAAAATCAGCTTTCTGCAAATTGAAACAACTGATAGCTTCTTCATTAGTTTTAGGATTACCAAACTATCATAAATGATTTTTCCAAACTGTAGATTGTAAGCAAGGTTATATGACATCAGTGTTAACACAACAGCATGGGGACAAACAACGCCCCATAGCTTACTATTCATCACAGCTAGACCCAGTGGTGCGATCCTTGCCCCACTGTGTACAAGCAGTAGTCGCAGCTGCAATGGCAGTGCAGGCTTCAGCCTCAGTAGTATTGTTCCACCCTCTCACATTGAGAGTGCCTCATGCAGTCGCGATTATTTTACTGCAAGAAAAAGTAGCGTATCTTTCTCCTGCTAGACATCTTTCCTGTATGACTATACTGTTGAGTCAACCTCATATGACAATTGAACGATGCACAACTTTGAATCCGTCAACCTTGCTCCCAACCCCTGCAGATGGCAAACCACACTGCTGCCTGCAGGAGATTGAGCAAAAGACACTACTTAGAAAGGATCTTACAGATGTTCCCTTGGATGATGCCGTGGTGACATACTATGTGGACGGCTCGTGCAGGAGGGGTCCTACAGGACAAAATCTAGTGGGGTATGCAGTAGTTTCTGATACTGAGAGTTTAGAAGCAAAGTCTTTACCACACAACTTATCTGCACAAGCAGCAGAATTGATTGCTTTGACAAGGGCATGTACCTTGGCGAAAGGTAAACGAGTGAACAATTTTACTGACAGTCAGTATGCTTTTTCTACTGTACATATTTTTGCGCAGCAGTGGAAAAATAGAGGAATGATAACATCTACTGGCAAACCAATTAACCATGCGCAATTTATTTTAGACTTATTAGACTCTATTCAGTTACCTCAGAAAGTAGCTATTTGCAAATGCGTAGCTCATACCAAGCAACAGGATAGAATTTCAAAAGGTAACGCAAGGGCTGATACATCTGCAAAGCAAGCAGCTTCAGCTTCAGAAGTATTTCTTTTGAGTGAGGAATTACAACCATCTGAGATTTTAGACTTAGAAATGTTAAAAACAATGCAGACACTTACTACAAATGTAGAAAAACAAAAGTGGATAAAACGAGGAGCAATCCTTGAGAAGGGACTGTACATCTCCAAAGAGAAGAAACCAATTTTGCCATCTAACTTGTTTAGATATGCAGCTTTGTTGAGTCATGGGCAGTGCCATGTCTCAACAGGGGGGATGGTACAGTTAGTGAATCGAGTGTTTACGACATATGGATTTACAAACTACACAAAAAATTTTTGTGCAGCATGCCATGTTTGTAACAAGCATCATGCACAAGGGGCATTGAAACCTAAGCAAGGGAGTTTCCCTACACCACCGTATCTGTTCCATACTATTTGTATGGATTTTATAGAGCTGAACAAATGCGAAAATAAGAAGTACTGCCTCGTCATTATAGATATGTTTTCCAAATGGGTGGAAGCTTTTCCAACTAAAAATCCAGATGCAGCTACTGTTGCAAAAGCCCTCATTAAAGAAATTATTCCTAGATTTGGCATACCGGAAAAGATTTATAGTGACAATGGCACACACTTTGTAAATCAAACTATACAACAACTCAGTCGTTATTTCGGGATTTCTCTGAAAAATCATTGTGCATACCACCCCCAATCTGCAGGATTAGTAGAGAGGCATAATGGGGTCTTGAAAAATAAACTAAGGAAATTGATTAGTGAGACACAAAAGAACTGGGTGCACTGTCTACCTCTGGCACTGTTGAGCATGAGAACTGTTCCAAATGCAAAAGGGTTAACTCCTTTTGAAGTTCTATTTGGGAGGGCATATTATACACCTCAATGGAAACCTCTCATGCCTGCAGAGCAGGAGGCTGACAGTTCACTTGCAGAGTATATGAGGTGATTTTTGAATAACAAACTTTTGCAGTTAAATTCTGTTTCAGATAAAGAGCAAACCAGACCATCGGAAGTAACAGTAGCCCCAGGCACATGTGTCTGGGTGAAGATCGTGAAGAAAAAGAACTGGAGTTCTCCGAAGTGGGAAGGGCCGTACCAGGTACTACTGTCGACACCCACTGCAGTCAAGATCGCAGAACGAGCGTCCTGGATTCATTTGACACATTGTAAACTGGTTAAGAACTTTGAACTGGACAAAAACCTTGTTACTGTTGTACAACGAGAACAAAATGACCAGGTATAGAGTAAACAGAGATGCAGAACAACCTCAGAAAATTTGCATGATTATTCTGATAGCTATACTGATAACATTGATCTTTTTGTTGTGGCCTTTCCTTTTCCCAGCCACAAAAGTTGAACTGATCAAACGTGATGCATTACTCATAGACTGGCATCCAAACTTTAACACTTACCAAGCAATTAAATATATGTATGCTGAGACTTTCAATATTTCGAACTGCTGGATTTGCACAGCTATACCGACAGCATACGGGGGATTATTAATGACTGCTGTCCCCCTAGGGGTCAATGAGACCTGGAAAAACTTGATTTTTGATACTACACCTGTGAAATCACAAGACAAAATAGCATTGTACCTACCTGTTACACAAAAAGGGATTGTATGTTTTTACAAGAATGACACTATTCAGGTGGGTTGGAGCAATTGCAATGTGACTGTTTCTTATAAATGTTATATTAAACCCAGTAAGACTAAAACCATTTGTGATACAAACTATGATGCATATTTCACTAAGATGCATAAGAGTGTTGATGAGATACAACATAATCCTGTTCTTTTAAAGCAGCTTTCTATTATTGATAAGAAAATGTTTCATGCAGGGCAAGCTTATAGCAATACTAAAGTAGAGAATTGTTATTTTGTTTGTGGGAAAAAAGCATATAAATGGCTACCTGAGAATTGGTCCGGCAGTTGTTTTTTGGGTTACCTGGTTCCGGCCATACGACACACTGCCCCTTTGCCTCAGGGAAAAATTCGAAACGTCAGAGAGGTCAGCAGTAAACCTAGAAGTCTGATTAAGAGACCTGAGAATCCAGTAGGATGAATTGAAGCAGGATGGAAAAACCATAACTCCGTAAAAAACAAAGATAAACTGACACACATGGACTTGAGTGACACCATATGGTGCAGTGAAATCAATTTGCGAGCTGAGAAAACTGTCTAAACTTCTCAAAGTTATGAGCAATGCAACTTTTTCTGCTCTTGAATTAGTGACTGATGAACTGAATGCTATGAGAACTGTGGTGCTTCAGAACCGCATGGCTCTTGACTTCACCCTAGCAGCGAGAGGTTGTACGTGCGCTTTAATAAAAGAAGAATGCTGTTTGTACATTCCTGACAACCAGCACAAAATAAACGACCATCTTGAGGTGATCCAGCAAGTGTCGACCATGACCAAACCAGGCCCAAACCCTCTGACAGACTTTTTCCAGAATTTGTTTGGGGGGTGGGGTTCCATCCTAATGAATGTCCTGATTGCCATTTGTGTGGGATTACTCCTGTTAGGAGCATGCATTTGTTGTGGTATTCCCTGCATGAAAAAGTTAATCAAAGAATTTATAGATATATCAGTTTCTGAGACTTTGTATCAAAGTACTGAAATTGAAGAATTGTTGAAATGTGAAACACTTTCATAAGTTTAAACTGAATGACTCTCTTAACTGCAAGTCCTGAATGTAAGAGGTTAGGAGAAGAAGCAAACTGTTTATTCTTTTGAAAATAGAATTAAAAAGTATTAACAGGGGGGAAATGTCAGAAAAATATGTATTAATGTGTGTGCTTAATGCTAATTAGAAACTAAATAAGTGAACACGTTTTTCATTCTATTTTATATGCACTATTTTATATACAGCTGAGTTTCATATGAGACTAAAAGATGCTTTTGAAACTGCAGTGTGCTTTCTGAAACTTGCAAGATGCCCCCTGACCTAGTAATTGCTAGCACAGCAATATTCATGTTTATGCCTTTTTGGAAATGTACTTGAGAAGCAGGTGATTATCTGCTAGGTCAGGAAGTAAAGAATGAACAATGCTATATTCTGTAATGTAATGATTTTGAACAATCAGCTCTGTTCGAAGTATGAGAACACACACAGCTGCAGAAGTTAGAGATAACATAAACAAAGGACTGTTGGAGAAATAAACTGCAATCTATACTTGCTTTGTGCTCAAATTAGCCATAGTACCTTGAATGGTAACACTGCATATATCTAACCGATGGTAGCCAAGGCCATGTTGTTTTACTTAGGAAGTTTCTCACAAAAATTGATAGTACAAGCAGAAAATCATGAAAACAACTGCTATGTGATGATGATGTTAAAACTTGTGGTTTACTATGTCAGCTTGGTAGGCAATGTCTTATTAGAAAATGTATAAAAATGCCTGCATTTCCTGATTCTAGTTAGACAAACTCTGTATTAGCACGTTTTTATCTCCTTGCTGCAAGATTAAAGTGCCTTAACCTGAACCTACCGTGTATTGATCATTTTTAAAGTATATTTTTCCTTTGACATATGTGTATATAGCTATATATGTATGCACATCCTATGTGTACAGATATGCCTAGTTGTATTGGCATATATGTAGATATCTACACTATATGTGCATACATATCTATTCTGATATACCTACTACTGTCAATATACATGTAGAAATCCATACATATATGTGCATATGTATCACTATCTGTATATGTGTAGACATATATTGCTCTGTATATGTATATATCTGGGTGTGTATATATATATATATCTATGTACATGTACATACCCATCTATATACGTCAATATGTATATGTGCAAATATTTATATAGATATCTGGATAATTATATATACATATATTTTCACCATATGTCCTGAACATGGAGTGTAGCCCTACCTCAGCCCCTATAGTTCCAACTTCGTAGTGCAAGGGGATGTCAGGTATGTATAGCAGGTATATTAGTAGACTATTGATACTGTAATAGGGATTGTCTTCACAGATATGGTGTGTATGGGAGGTCACATCTACTTTTCACATGTGAGCCATTGGCTACTGACAGACATCCTAAGGACATCATAGTACAGTACCGCTGCTAGCACATAATGCTCCTGTGGACTACAGCAGAGATATTGGCCAATATATGTGGACATTCTGACACACTCTGGACAGTCCAGAGGTAAACACAGAACCCCTTAGTGCAAAACATGTAGACCAAGCCTGACAATATGGATGTTAACAGCCATGTAGATGGGTATAACACATAATGACTGGTATACATTTGCCTGCATAGGGTATGCATTCACACATCCCTGTCTCTCCTGACACATAATAACCACTGGTACAGAGGTGCCATGGCCACATACTACCCACTAGATATTGACATACTTCTGTACAGCATCCCACTGCTCTGTCTGACATACATGACTGTTAAGGGAGGCCCGGCAGCAGTACATCTGAAAAGTATCTGGAAATGACATCTCACTGGGTAAGTACACTAAGCTGCTAGGCATGTAACAAAGCACTGTGCAGGCTACAGGCAGACTGGCTCAACACTGGCCTACATCTCCTATGGGGGAATGCACATGTACCTGCATATATAGCAGGCTCTACAGGCATGTCACAGCACAGGGTAAGATACACCTGTGTGAAAGTGCATAACCTCAACCAATGTGAACACAGTCACATATGGTAAGCTAGCATAATATTACAGTATATGAACTATCTGTTCAACACCATCCTCATATGTGCTACTCACACACTAACCCTACATATACTGGGCCACTACACAGTGTGGTCTGATGCTTGTCTGTGGTATGGGACATGTGTGTATGGCCCTACAAACATATAAGCCAATATGGTAACATACAGTGGAGCAGCATGTAACATCAGATAGGACGGGACTAAGAACAATGACATCTACCACAGTCTGTACACAGGCCAAAGTACATATTAACAATACACACACTGTCAACACTCACCATAAGTACACAGACCTCAGTACTGTACACACAACCACAGAATGTCCAGGTTATGTTATCAAATATAACCCCTACTGTACATAACATGTGTAGCAGTCTGATATCTCACTGGCTTGTTATCAGATATGATGACACTAATTATGGTGTACAGCACATATGCACCTCTTAATGCATGACATATGTACAAAGGTTGACAGAGTTGTGGCTAGAAGCACATACACAGGGCCAATATTGACATGTTGCTGTGATAACCTCATACATTTACTGTTGTAACAGGGTTTGTTGCAACATATGTCCTATGAGGGATATGAAGTCAGTAACTGTCACGGCTTTCACCATCTACAGACTGCAGTCCTCACACTACCTTCTGCAGTTCACAGCTAGATGCTCTGTGGGTAACACATGAAACCAAAGGCACCGCACACTGCCCAGTCTGCAGATGACCCTACAGATGGGGATTCCTCATAAACATAACACTGACATGGCAGGTATTAAAACATGTAGGACAGCCATATCCACACCCACTCTGTTAAACCAACATTACTCCAAATGCACTATAGCAGCACTTATAGTCTGTAGTCAGGTCAGACACATCCCCCTCCTGTGTGTTGCCCTGTTTCCACAGTGTATGTTGTTAGAGGTAAATCCCCAATCCATCTGAGATGCTGTTTGCCAAACAACAGATCTAGTTCCTGCTCACAATGAATGAAAAGGGCCAACACCAACATGATGTTCCTAGATATTGGAGTGTGTTTCCATGCAACTGGCTATGGGAATGTTACCACAGCTGTTCCACATGCAATCAGCTAGAGGAGGGCTGCAATTTGTGCAGAGGCCATCATCTGATCATGGAGCATCACTTAAAATACACACTCTGTTGCCTAAGCAAAGCAAGTGTACATCTCCACATACACCAGAGAGGGAGTGAGAGAGGCAGACAGAGTCAAAGACAAGTCAGGGAGGGGTGGGAGAGTAAAACTTAAGCATGTTTGTGTCATTCACTTACCAGCACAGGGTATCAAAACCCTGATGACTATGTAGTGCTATTACATTTCTATGCAGTTATTGGCTGCGCCACATAGGTTACATGTTGTGGAGCCATCAGAAAGTATATGTGATGGTCAGTGACATCTGCAACAGGGATATGGTAGCTATACAGTAGGTGTAGTACACATGCCTGTCCGTATGAACAGGTGCCAGCTTCAACACATCCACATTCTTACAGGGACGCACACACATTGACACACTTGGCAGGGCCAGGGATACAACTCATCACAAGTCAGATTGCCACAACACATTACTGTGCAGGTATCACATGCTCCACGGAGGTCATATGGAGGTTATGTGGGCAAAGGGTATGGGGAGTTGTCTGACATCAGACAGCATGCTTCAGTATGCCAATGGGGGTTGTAGTGAGTGTGAATGTGAACATACACATCATACAACACACACACACACACACACACACACACACACACACAAGTGTGTGTGTGTGTGTGTGTGTATGAGACATGGGTTGAGAGTGTTCTCTGGGTAATACTAGGGTTGCTAACTTTGCTTGCCTGACCTTGATGTCACATGTATAAGTATGGATTTGCATCCCAGCCTCTCGGCTATTTCACATCTATTATACCTGTACGCTGGACATTGTGATATATACTAGGGTCACCATATAAGAAATTTGCAAAACCCGCTCCACATTGGGCCCAGTTCTTACACACTGACATCCACCTCCACACAGGATATGAGTTACACACACACACACACACACACACACACACACACACACACACACACACACACACACACACACACACACACACACACACACACACACACACACACACACACACACACACACACACACACACACACACACACACACACACACACACACACACACACACACACAAACACCTGTCATGTCTGGGATGAGAACTCCTACCTAACTAGTTTATTACACTACAACACTACGCAGTTATAGTACATGCCACAGAGATTACTGGAGTACTTCTTCCCCAAAAGTGTATTTCACATTGGATAACATCAGCAGGATTGCCAAAGTAGGGGCATTCAAATTGTAGTGAGTGTGGCTAGGCTAAAATGCATTGCTCCTTACACAGACATTGCAACACATACAAAACATCCACAACCAACATGTGTGGGTATAGAATCCCTGACAGGGGTCTATATCACACTACAGCATGAAGCTGTTATAGGATGCATCATGGGGATTACTGGAGAACTCATTCCCCAAAGGTGTATTTCACATTGGATGACATCAGCAGGATTGTCAAAGTAGGGCATTTGAATTGTTGTGAGTGTGGCTAGGCTAAAATGCATTTCTCCCTACACAGACATTGAAACACACATAAAACATCCAGAACTGCCATGGGTGGGAATAGAGCCCTACCAGAATTATATATCACACAACAGCAGTATGCAGTTAATGCATGCGCTACAGAGATTACTGGGCTACATCCTTCCCAGAGGTGTATTTCTAGGTGGATGACATTAGCAGCCTTACCAAAGTAGAGCATTCAAATTGTATGGAGTGTGACTACCCTAAAAAGCATTGTTCTCTACACAGAGTCACACACACACACACACACACACACACACACACACACACACACACACACACACACACACACACACACACACACACACACACACACACACACACACACACACACACACACACACACTTGCCAAGTCTGGTATTAGAACTCCTACCTAACTAATTTATCATACTACAGCAGTACACAGTTATAGGACGCACTACAAAAATATCTGGGCTACAACCTTCCCAGAGGTGTATTTCTAGGTGGATGATATCAGCAACCTTGCCAAAGTAGAGCATTTGAATTGTAAGGAGTGTGGCTACCCTAAAAAGCATTGCTCTTTACACAGACAAACACACACACATACTTGCCAAGTCTAAGATTAGAACTTCTACCTAGTTAATTTATCACACTACAGCAGTATGCAGCTATAGGATGAGCTATGGAGATTACTGGGCTACAACCTTCCCAGAGGTGTATTTCTAGGTGGATGACATTAGCAGCCTTGCCAAAGTAGAGCATTTCAATTGTAGGGAGTATGATTACCCTAAAAAGCATTGCTCTCTATACAGACAGACACACACACACACACACACACACACACACACACACACACACACACACACACACACACACACACACACACACACACACACACTTGTCAAGTCTGGGATTAGAACTCCTACCTAACTATTTTTCACACTACAGCAGTACGCAGTTATGTCACACACTATGGAGATTACTGGACTACAACCTTCCCAGAGATGTATTTCTAGGTGGATGACATCAGCAGCCTTACCAAAGCAGAGCATTACAATTGTAGGGAATGTGACTACCCTAAAAAGCCTTGCTCTCTACATGGACACACACACAAACACACACACTTGCCATGTCTGGGATTGGAACTCCTACCTAATTAGTTTATCACACTACAGCCCTATGCAGTTATGGGACACTCCACTGAGACTACTGGGTTACAAAGGTGTATTTCACAGTGGATGACCTCAGCAGGCTTGTCATAGTAGGGCTATGGGGAGGGCAGTGTGTGTGTATGAGCCATAACCCATTCATCTAGAGGCTGACATGCCACATGCAGGCACACACAGGGTCATATTTCACAGGTACATGTATACAGTTGCTAGATGACTACTTCCTTGTACAGTCATGTTGCACAGCTAGCACGTGCACCACATAGTCTGTAATGCTGACAGATACTGGTAGCTAGTATCTGTAGTGAGTGACATCTGAACCTCATGTGGTTGTGGCCCTTTGGCTGTGTGCTGAGGGTGGGACAGGCCAGGATGGCTCCTTGTCATAGACACCCTCTTCCACACATCTATGTATGTCTACCTTTGGCTTATTATAGTGTGTTGTCCTTACATTTTTTATTTTTTTATTTAACATTTGTTGACCGGGAATGTCCGACTAGGTTCCACAGAGCCTGTTTTCAGTGGAGGCCCGGGGAGAAATGCTCCAGATGCATGTCTTGGAATGTGGGAGGAAACCGGAGTACCCGGAGGAAACCCACGCGAACACAGGGAGAACATGCAAACTCCAACATATATGTCTGTATTCATATCCACTGTGTGTGCAAAGCATGAGTGGTGCATACTGAGGAGTGTCTGCATTAACATTTGTGACTGCCAGATATGTTTGGTCCACTGGTGTTTGCAGACATGGCCTTCATGTGTTTAAGTGTGTGAGCATGCCCAGTATGACCTTTCAGTATATTGTTGAC
Organism: Protopterus annectens; assembly: GCF_019279795.1. Classification (NCBI taxonomy): domain Eukaryota; kingdom Metazoa; phylum Chordata; order Ceratodontiformes; family Protopteridae; genus Protopterus; species Protopterus annectens. The sequence goes on along the minus strand of NC_056739.1, from coordinate 1,262,680,876 downwards.
TGACATTGCCTTAATTTCTCTAAGTGTGTGAGCATGCTCAGTATGCCCATTTGTATTGAATGTGTGGATCAAATCCAGGTAGTTTGTACTGCAGTGCTGACCTTTGTGTTGTACACCTACAGGTAGCATGCTGTTTCTGCAGGGTATCTGTTGATCATTTGGCATTGATTGTTACTACATTTCTGAATAGGATGGGGGGGCACACCTGACTATTTCTACATTTCTACACAGGATTGGGAGGGTACACCTGACTGTTATTACATTACTACATAGGATGGGCGGCACACATTTCTACACAGGATTGGGGGGGCACACCTGACTGTTATTACATTACTACATAGGATGTGGGGGCACACCTGACTATTTCTACATTTCTACACAGGATTGGGGGGGCACACCTGACTGTTATTACATTACTACATAGGATGTGGGGGCACACCTGACTATTTCTACATTTCTACACAGGATTGGGGGGCACACCTGACTGTTATTACATTACTACATAGGATAACACACCTGACTATTTCTTCATTTCTACACAGGATTTGGGGGCACACCTGACTGTTATTACATTATTATGCAGGATGGGAGGGGCACCTGACTATTTCTTCATTTCTACACAGGATTGGGGGGCACACATGACTGTTATTACATTACTATGTAAGATGGGGGAGGCACACCTGACTATTTCTACATTTCTACACAGGATTGGGGAGGCACACCTTACTGTTATTATATTACTACATAGGATGGGGGTACACCTGACAGTTGTAAACATTTGCTATGACTGTAACGGTATGTCAGGTACTCCATTTCATTCTGTATTCTTAACTATCATGCTGACTAGAGGCATACCAGTGTACTACATATCTTAGCTTTGGTTGCCCTACATATTAGTGTCTGACTTCCTAACCTTCAGAACCAACGTCCCACTGCCTGACCTGCTGTAGTCAGTCTGTGTAGGTCTGGGGGGGGGGGTTACCCATAGCCATCATTCAGAGGTCATAGCACAAGCTCTGTTTGGGTTTGTCTACACCTGTCCTGCTGGCTGAGACTCTTTTTGGGTATGTGAGCCTTCCTGACTGGCATGTGTGAGTCATATGGACACACATGTTGCCCAGCACATTTCCTGCAGTGGGTTTTGTCTCACTGTGTAGTACTGGCTACTATAGTGACTCCAGTATGTGTTACAGATGTCATGGTGCCACTATGGGTGTCTACTTTCTGCTGCCATAACATTCAGCCACCCAATTCCCTTGCATGCTCACATCCATAACATGGATACAGGTAACAACACATTCTACTCCATTTGGCAATTGGTAGGTTGAATGACTTACCTTGTGGGTGTGCCAGGATTGTTGATGGTGCTGGAGGGCTGCCTATGTCAGATGCACATAGTATACTCCCTATACATGGTTGAGCACAGGTAGTGTCATTGTTTGGCATCCCTTTTACTGTATGTGCAAGTTGGAGAGAGGTGTCATTCCCTGGGTCCCTACTGTGTCAGTGTATGTGCTATGCATTGTCTCTTTGCCACGGCCTCAGCATACTGGGCATGCCACCATCTGCCTACCGGGGCAGGCTCCGGTTGTTCCTCCTCGGAGTCACTCTGTGCCTGTGCAGGCCTTGGCATTGGTGGGGGGCTGTGTGGCCCTGCCCCGTGCTGTTCCTGCTGCAGCTGTTTCTGCAGGATCATATTGTGTAGCATGGCACATACCATAACAATTTGGGTACATGTAGCTGGTGAGTACTGCAAGGCTCCACCGGATGTGTCCAGACACCGGAACCATGACCTGAGCATCCCAAACACGTGCTGTATTATAAGTCTGGTCTGTGCGTGTGCCTTATTATGGCATTCGTGGTCTGTGTGTGTGCCTCATTATGGCATTCTTGTTCAGGTGTGTGTGCATTTCTGAGGGGTGTCATCGGCCATGGCTCCAGTGTGTAACCAGCATCCCCCACTAGGTGACCGCAGGGAATGTCCCCATTGGCAAATCTCTGGTACAGCTGCTTCAGATGCCAAATGTGGGAATCGTGATAGCTTCCAGGGCAGCCAGTACACACATTCATTATAATGCCCTGGGCATCACAGACAACCTGGCAGTTGATGGAGGGGATGCCCCTGTGGTTGATGTAGGCCCTACCCTGATCACCAGGTGGTGCGTTGATGTATATGTGCGTGCAGTCTATAGCACCCACTACCTCAGGGTATTCTGCTATTTGGTGGAAGAGATGCATATTGCTGGCCAACACCTCACAGGTGTTGAGGAATTATACGTGCTCACTGGCATGTGCTGACATGGCATCCAGGAACTGGTGGAATACTCTGGATGCTGATGTCTGTGAGATCCCCATGATATCCCCAGTTGAACTTTGGGAGGTACCTGTGGCTAGTATTCTTAGGCCTACACATATCTTGGTATCCACTGGGATGGGTTCCCCTCGGTCAGTTTGGTGTGTCAGGCGTGGCTGGCACAGCTCAATAATTTGCTGTAGGAGGTCCCTGTCCACCCTATAGCGCTCCACTATCTCCAGCTCATGTAGCCCCTAGTAGGTTACCCTGGGACTGTACACTATTCTCCATCTCCTCACTGTGGGTTGATCGGCAGCATTCATATCCTCACCACCCTCAGCCTCTTGCACATGTTGTTCTATGTTGCCTGCTGCAGCCCCTCTCATTTTGTAGCTTTGTTTGTTAAAAGTTCCCCGCTTGTATACACCGGAGGTGTAGAGTGTAGGAAAAACCAGAAGGGAAGGTGTTTGCATAGTTTATAGCAGTGTTCTGGGCTGGGCTGGTCTGCTGCCTGTGTAATTGGCTGATTCTGATACATTTCACCTGCCAGCTATGCTAGTTCACCTTGATTACCTTCCTACTGCTGTTTTCCCTTCCCATTGCCTTCCTGTTTAAGCCCGGGGGCATGCCGCCTGAACAGAGTGCTCAAATGTGCACAACGCTGCTATTTCCTGATTTAAATTTTTTCTTCTTCCTTTAAAACCTGGAGCGTGGCACACACCTGCTTAGGCAATGTAAAGAGTGCTAGGCAGATTCAGACACACCCCATAGCTTAGCTGTGCTAAGCTAGGAGCAAACCCGAGCCACAGGCCTCCAATTTGCTTACAGTATGCCTGACACCCCCCCATGATGTTAGCTAACTCCTAGGCTTGCACCAAGCTATTCCTACTCTTACACTGTTGGGACCTGACTAGCATGCTTGGGAAAACTGGGATTCACTATCATTCCCCTCATTTGCATAGGATTGCCTGCTAATGCATAGTTACATGTCTCACACTGAGCCTCCCCTCTTAGCAACCACTGCTCACTGCCCATGCTGTCTTCTGCCTGCCACTGACTTGCATGGCAGAATAGTGATTTTAGTTTGAATGCTTAATTTAGGTTTATTTTCTTATTTTCCTCCCGATCCCGTTTGTGCACCACTGCCCTATGCTTAAACAGCTGAGATCGGCAAAAAAAAATAAACGTTGATTTTTTTATTTTTTTGTCTGTTTGCAATGCCAATCACCTTATACTTAGCCATTGGCATGCTTACTAACTGATATGCAGCCTTTATTTGGAGTTGTCACAGCTCAGTTTTGGATTTTGCGGAAATGTACTCGGTTACTAACCGAGTACTTTTCTGCAGATTGCACTAGTTCTGCACGGCTGGTTGCAAGCTTCCTGGATTGCAATTTCACCTCATTTGCATGGATTTCTCCTGCAAATGGGGTGATTTGCATACAAGGGCTTAGTCCGTGCAGGACTAGTGTAGGGGCGCTCGTGCACGCCCCTGCAGGCTGTTCCTGGATAGCATGTCAGACGTATTGCCTGCTAGAGCTCCGGGGTATGTTTCTGTCAGGCTTGCAAAATACATTATGAAAACTTCACAGTACAGTATAATGTTGAAATATGAAGCACTCCAAAGACATAAATTGATTCCATCTAAATTCCAGTGCAACACACAATTGAATTTAATCCAAAAGCATTAGCCATTTGAAAACATGGCCTTGTACTGAAATAGAAGAAATGAAATATAACAACATGTACAGCTGACTTGACACCTCAGTAAAAAAGTAAAAAGCTGTTACTGTAGGCAGACTGTTATGTAGAAGTAGATCATACCTCTGACATTTTTTTGATAATGAGGGAGTTCTACACGTGATGGTTCTTTAAACTTTGTGGAGTTCCAGTAAAGTATGTCTATCTTGCAAATTAGCAAGGTGGATGCTAGTTACTCATACTCAATAATGCAATGCTGTCCTATTTATGTAAAGAAAATATGTGGAGGTGTTATTCTATTGCAAGTAGAGACAAAGCTTTTTTTTAACTCTAATGCACCATTTCATTAATACCATTGAATTTTGTTATACTAAGTAAACAGAACGGGTTTATTCTTGGCCTTCATACCTCTCATATATTTGTAGTCTAGACTTTACACATATTGCACTTGTTTACACATGTTGCACTTCTTTTATAAGAGCAGTAATTAAAATCTATTCCTATTTTTGAGCCTTTGTTCCCTCTTTATTTTAGGGTTGATCCAGATTTCTTCAGCTGAAAGGTCCAGAGGTATGCCAGCCTGTTTACTATTGCTGTCATTCATTCTCTGTCATACACCTCTGTTTCAGAACATGTATGCTAACACAAATCCTAATAATCAAATATGTTCTTATTTTGAGCCTTTGTCTTTCATTTATTTTAGATTTACCCAGGTATCTAAAGCTAAGAGTCAGCAGAGCATACCTTTCACCTGTCCATATTTTTGCAGAATGTTCAGATTTTTGGCTTCTAGGTTTGGTCCCATACTCATAAAATGTGTAGTTATCTGGCAAATGACTGGGGATTGAAGTCATTAAATAATGACAGGCATTTGAGTTTCAGACTTCATATCATTCAAATAATACATACTAATGGAAACCCCGTTGTTCTAGCCATACATCTCAACATTCCAGATTTCCTCAGAATATCCAGATTTTTGCTTCATATTTTTGGTCTGTTCCACTTAAAATTTGTGTTTTTTCTGGCAAACTACAGAGGATTGTAGTCACTAAATAATGGCATACATTTGCATTTCAGACTTCATATTCTTGAGAAAAATGGAAGCTACCAGAAAACTTGTTATTCTAGTAACATTCTATGTTTATAAGAACAATATTTAAAACCTGCCCCTATTTTTGGGTCTTTGTCCCCCCATTATTTAATGCTTTGTCTTGATTTCTTGTGTTATGAAGTTTAGAGGTATGATTCTAGCAATTTCTAAGTTTATAACAGCAGTATTTAAAAGCTGTCCTTATTTTTGGTCGTTTTTCTCCTGTTATTTGTGGCTCTGTCCAGATTTCTTGTCCAGAGAGGTTGATAGGTATAGTCGAGAGGTACACAAACCTCTTAACTGCTGCTGCTGCCAGGGATCACATCGCTCTCACTCTTCATTCTCTGTATCTCTCTATCTCACACACACACACACACACACACACACACACACACACACACACACACACACACACACACACACACACACACACACACACACAGTCTCTTCTGCTTTCATGCATGCATTCACTCAGACATGCAGACAGAAACACATATGCACTTTTTATTCCATTTATTTTTATTATACACTCACTAAACAGCAAAAGTGCTGCTTAGGGAGTGTAAAATAATGGCTCAGTCAATCTCACTGTTCACTCTGTCATACACACATACACATTCTCTGTTGCATTCACACACATACATTCTGCTTTCATGCATGGACTGTTCATTCTCTCATGCACTCTTCACTCTCTCTCATACATACATACACAGTCTCTGCTGCATTCACACACACATACATACTGGTTTCATGCATGCAAGCATGCATTCACTCAAACACATGTAGACAGAAACATAAATACATTCATACAAATACACACACACACACACACACACACACACACACACACACACACACACACACACACACACACACACACACACACACACACTGACACACACACACACACACACTGACACACACCAACACACACCACATGTCTGCATCTGCATGAAACATTTTATATCTTTCTGTGTGGCCTGGTATCCAAAGGATTCACATCCAGTACCGGTCCACGGCCCAGTGGTTGGGGACCGATTGTTTATATTATGCATCTCTCCATTCTTGACACATGAAAAATGCTGAAGATCAACAGCAGAACAAAATCTGAAAACATTTACTAATATATTTTTGGAAGAACTGTAAGCATAGATTTTTTTTTTGCAGTAAAATTAATGCAATGAACTTACATCAGATTAGAAATACTTTGGCTGGAGCTTCACTGGAAAAATTGCTCCTATACTTTAGGAAACACTTTGTCATAACAAAAGTTACACAAGCAGCTGTTAACCTGGCAAGCATAGATAATGCCTATGTCACACTGTGGGCAGAACCTCAGGAGAGGGAACTGTAGAGCAGAGTGTATGGTATACCTTTAAGAAGCTTTCCAGTCAGCAGACATGTGCATATAAGTACTGAGCATGTGCAAGCAAGAGTGCCATTTTGTAGTGAGCAGTTGAGGTCTAAGCATGCATATGTGTAGTAGTCAATCAGTTTGTTCGTTTAAGTTTAATGTTCCTGCTATCCATCCTGATGTCTTTGTGTGTAATAAACTACTTAAACAAACACCCAGCCTCATTGTCTTACTCAAGTGCACAGGACAAGTGATGTGTTGTCAGAATGGGATCTAGAGTCAAAACCATGAGGTGCATAGTTACAGTTGGAGGAATATACAGGAATGGATTACCTCTGCTGTTCAAACAATTTGCAAACAGGTCTGAATCGAATTCCAGGTACTAAAACTCACTTAAATGATTTTTTACTCAATGGATATAAAACGAAGCACTCAGAATGCTCAAATGATTTTCTAGTTAAATGAAATGTTCAAAACTCCAATATATTGATAAAAATATTTGAAATGATTACAAAAATATTTGAAACAATATCAGAATCGCATAAAATGTATAAAAAATGGAAAATGACTATATTTTTTTGCTATGTGCTACTTTTTCACATTAACTAAAGTTATTTGAAGTATCCAAGGTGTACAGTCATTTCACAGAGATTTTATGCATTTGAATATTATTACAAGTACCTGGCATGTGTGCATGTTTGTACATAATTGCAAGTGTCATATTTGCATTGCATTTAAACATAATTTCTTGGCATGGCAGAAGGATTTCGCAGACCAAGTCCATTTGTGTTTGATAAACATATTGCAGAAAATTGGAGAGTGAGCAAGAGTACAATATTTTCATACAGGCTGCTTTTTCTGACAAAGATGCACATGCAAAGGCATTTATTCTGCTTAATTTAGCTGGTTAAGAAGCCATAGAAAGAGAGTGTTCATTTGTGTATGCGCCTGCAGTGTATGCAGGGGAGGAGGAAGACTGCCATATGGTGGTACCAGCTGAAATGCAGGAAGACCCTGAGTGTTTAAAACATAAATTTAGAGAAATGTGTAACCCCCAAATGAATATTACAATGGAAAAGCACTTATTTTACACAAGGGATCAAAAGCCTGGTGAAACTTTTGCAGCATATATAACTGACTTACAAAAGGCAAAAATGTGCAGAATTGAGAGAAAAGTTGATAGAATACAAGCTTGTGTGTGTAGTATTACAGATAATGCAGTGAGAAAGATTTTGCTTTGAGACAGTGATTTAACTTTGAATAAGGCCATTGAGATTTGTCAGATATATGAGCTCACAGAGAAGTACAAAAATATGCTTACAAATGAGAAAAGCATGCACATGGCTTCTTCTACTTCTAATGTTGATAGTATGCAGCGCTAGCTTAAAAAATATAAACCTATGGGCATGGCCACACTCTGGGCCTCCCTAGCAAAACCTGTGGCAGCTTCTGAAAAACCCAGAGCCTTTCTAGCAAATTCCAAGGCAGCCCCAGTAAAATCCAGAGCATGCTCAGTGAAGCACACGGCTGACTTAGCAAAACCTGTAGCTAGCCTCATAGTCAACTGTCATAACTGTGGAGGTAATCATGAACTTAATAGAGAAAAGTGCTTAGCTTTTTATCAGCAGTGCCGCAAATGTAAAAAATGGAATAATTTCAAAAGGCTTTGTAAATGAAATGAAGCTCATTCTTTTATTAAGACAACATTCAAAGAGACAAGTTGATCAACTAGAAAGCTGTGACTGTACTTTTTATGGTGATGGTGTGTCAATGCTTGGTGAAATAGTCAATGCAGTAGATGTGTGGGCAAAGAATGAAGTATTTTGTATTGTTCTGATTAATGGGAAACCTGTAGAGCTCAGATTTATACTGGTTCAAAGTGTAATGTTATGTCAGCAGATATGTTTGCTAAAGTAAGTGCTAGCGAGTAGCTTGATCTGGCAAAGTGTGCAAAACTTGTTGCTTATGTTGGCGAAGAAATACAAACCAAAGGTTTGGTAGTGCTTTCATGTTAATCTGCTGGGAACAGCGATGACTTACAGTTTTACATAGTCAAAAGATACATGCAGTCATTATTAGGTCTCAAAGAGAGGTTGAAAATGGGACTGCTTTCATTTAATAAGGAAGTCCACCATGTACGCTTGAAGGATAACCACTCAAATTTCACCCAGGCTAATTTTTATGACTATGCTGATCTTTTTGAAGACAAACTAGGCAAACTCCCAGTTGTATACTCCATGAAGCTACACCCTGAGTTAAGCCCAGTTACCAGACCAGCATGGAAAGTTCCAGTAGCTATGCAGAACAGAATCAAGGCTGAGCTAGACAAAATGGTCCAGCAAGGAGAAATTTGTCCAGTTGAAGAACCAACTGAATGGGTATCCTCCATGGTGGTAGCTCATAACAAAAGCTCAGATGGTATTAGAATATGTATTGGTCCAAGAGATTTGAACAAAGCACTAAAACTACCTCATCATCCAATGTGCACAGTTGAAGAAATTGTTGTTTGTATGCCTAATGCCACTTTTTTTTTTCTGTCTTAGATACAACAAGTTCATTTTGGCAAATTTTACTTGATCAAAAATCTGTATTGCTCACCACTTTTAGTACACCATTTGGAAAGTACAGATTTTTGAGAATGCCATTTGGAATAAATTCTGCCAGTGAAGTCTTTCAGCATGCGATGGAGCAAATTTTTTCTGGCCATCTAAACTAGATGATATTCTTGTAGGAGGCACTTGTGAAGTTGAACATGATAGAAACCTTAGGAAAGTTCTGGAAATAGCTTGTGAAGTGAATCTTAAGCTGAATCCTCAGAAATGCAAATTCAGGCTACAAAAAGTTACTTATGTAGGTAATTTGTTTACCATTTCAGGCTTAATACCAGGTTTTTCCAAGCAAACAGCAAATTTTGAGATGCCAGCTCCAAACAATGTCCAAGCCCTACAATGTTTTCTTGGCATGATCAACTATTTGAGCAAGTTCATTCCAGATTTGAGTCAAATTTTAGCACTGCTCAGAGAGCTGACATGCAAAGATATAACCTAGTCCTGGTCAGAACAGCACTAAAGAGCATTTGATGTCCTGAAACAGAATATTGCCAGTCCACCTACATTAAGATACTATGATGTTCACAAACAAGTAACTCTTTCCTGTCATGCTTCTAAGTTTGGTCTTGGTGCAGTCATTCTTCAAGAGGGTAAACCACTAGCCTATGCATCGAGAACATTAACCCAAACTGAGATGCAGTATGCTTAGATAGAGAAACAGGTCTTGGCAATTGTGTTTGCATGTTTGAAGTTCCATGATTATATTTATGGCAGACCTAGTCAAATTGAGACTTACCACCAACCTTTAGCCACCATTTTGAAAAAGCCAATGAACATAGCTCCTGTGAGATTGCAATGCATGATGCTCAAATTTCAGAAGTACAATTTCAATCGTGTTTACAAAAAAGGCAAACTTCTTTATCTTGATGATACTTTATCCTGATTGCCCAACGAAACTACTGAACAGCATGAAAATGAGAAATCTGATTTTGAAGTCATGGAAGTGAGAAATTTTTCTTCACACATCTTGATGAGCTTAGACCTCACACAGCTTCAGATCCACTTCTCTAGAAGCTCAACCTCTTTATCAGTTGAGGATGGCTGTCAAAGCAATCTTGTTTACCAGTAGATATGCAGCAGTATTTTCCTTACAGAGATGAGATTTAGATGGAAGATGGTATCATCATGAAAGGTTCAAAAGTAATTATTCCAAAATCCTTGCAACAAGAGTATATTAAGATCTTGCATCATGGCCACCCAGGAACTGATTCTACCAACAGAAGGGCAAAAGATCTAGTATTTTGGCCTTCTATGTCAAAAGACATTGAGATAGAACTCTCAACTTGTTCTGTTTGTAATAGGAACCAAATAGAAAATGCACCAAACAAGCCTGTATACGAACTTCGTTTATTGCAGTAAAAACACACCAATCTTGGTGTGTTTTTACTGCAATAAACAAAGTTCGTATACAGGCTTGTTTGGTGCATTTTCTGTTTGGTTCCTGGTCTTCTGTTATTCACAATGCACCAGATATTTGGATTCTGTTTGTAATAGTACTAAACCGCATCAACAAAAAGAACCACTTCAGTTAAGCCAGATTCCTGAACTACCTTGGTAAACAGTAGCGACTGATATTTTCCAGTGAAATGGTCAACATTACTTGGTGTTAGTAGACACATTCAAATTGTTTTGAGAGTGACCTACTTCCTAATCTCACATCCAATATTTATTTATTTATTTTATTTATTTTACATTTGTTGACGGGGCTATTCTAACTGGGCACATGTCCATTTTCAGTAGAGACCCGGAGAGAAAAGCTCCACTACAATTAAAGTAACAGTACATATTCGAACTAGAAAACAAGATTATTACAAACAGCATAGTACTAATATAGTTTACAATTTTATACAAGCTATAATTCCAAATATCTGAGGTAGAGTCATGTTTATACAGTAGAGAACTTGCTAAGCAAGTTTAAGCTCTGTGGCAGATTCAAGGAAGGCAATGTTAGTAGTAAGTTTAGTAAGCTGAAAAATCACATAATCTCAGAGGTTAATAGAAGAGAAAAAGGCAGTTATAAGAAAACTAGACATAAAAATGAAGGAGGAGAGTTTTAGTCAGGATTTATACAAGGGCATAGCCAGTGAGTTAGAAGATATTCTTTAAGTTGCTTTTTGAATAGAGAAGTAGAGGAGAGAGATGAGAGTTCCCTAGGGAGCAGGTTCCAAGCTTTCCCTACAGTGTATGAGAACAGTGTGTCCCCAGCTTGTTCTTGGATTTATGTACAGTTACTAGTAACCTACTGGCTGAGCGAAGGGTTGTGAGATTTTTGTAGGGGGTGATATGACTAGTTAGTATAAAGGATCTTGTGTGTGATAGTAAGTTGTTGAAATAGTACTTGATTTTGGAAGTTCTAGCCATTGGAGTTGTTTTAGATTGTCACATTGGTGGGTTCTAAAAGGGGACTTGGTGGCAAATCTGGCAATGTTGTTATAGGTGACTGCCAGTTTGTTGAGGCTGATTTTTGAAAGATTAGTATAAATGGGAGAGGCATAGAGGAGGGTAGAGATGAGATGGGTGTGGGGAATAGTAATTCTGGCTGCAGGGGTAAGGTAGGGTTTAATTCGGTAAAGGGTGCCTAGCTTTCTGTTAACTGATTTTATGATGGTCTTAATGTGTATGTCAAAGGTAAGGTTATGGTCTATTGTCACACGTAAGAGTTTGGTGGTTGGTTCCAGAGATATTACAGTACAATTATTAGATGTCACTCTAAGGTCCAATTGAGAGGACTTTATTGTAGGACTGAAGAGAAATAATTTTGTTTTTTGGCGTACAGGAGAAGGCAGCGCTTTAGGAACCAACTTTCAACTTTGTTGAATACATTCTGGGTAAGGGATTGGAGTTCTGGTAAGGAAATAGCAGAGCATATTAATGTTGAGTCATCTGCATATTGTATGCAGGTAGCTTGAGGAATTGTTAGATTTAGATCATTAATAAAAATGGAGAATAGGAGAGGGCCTATAATAGAGCCCTGAGGAACACCAAGGGAAACAGGAAGGAGTGTGGAAAGTTCATTGTCCAGAGCACAGCTTGTTGTCTGTTTTCTAGGTAGGACTTACACCAGAGTAGTGCCTCTGTATCAAGTGAGAGAGATTTAAGTATATCCAAAAGAAGGTGATGGTTAACCACATCAAAGGCTTTTGAGAGGTCAATAAAGAGTGCAGAAGATAGGGAGTTGTTATTACGATTTTTGTTGATGCAATCAGAAAAGGATAGAAGGGCAGATGTCATGCTGTGGAATGGTCTAAAGCCATGCTGACAGCTGGCAAGTAAATTGTTGTGGAGAAGGTGGTTGAGTAACTGTCAGTGGATACATTTCTCCATTATTTTTGCTAGTGGAGAGAGTAGGGCTATAGGTCGAAAGTTTGAGAGTTCAGTAGAGTCACCACCCTTATGAAGAGGAATGATATGGGAGATTTTCCAGATAGATGGGATTATTCCTTTGGCAATTGTTCTGCTTATAAGTATGGAAATGGGATAGGCTATGACTTTTGCTGATTTCTGTAGATATTCAGCTGGTAGGAGGTCAGCTGAAGGGGTTCCTGGTTTAAGTTTTTGGAGAAGGGTGCAGATAAGAGATGTAGGTACAGGTTGTAGATGAAATGAGGGAGATAAGTTAGTTATAGTGGGAGTCAGATTAGTGGTAACAGGGGATAATGAATTGGCTAGGGATTGGATGGCATCAGTAAAAAAGGTATTGACGGTATTAGCAATCAGTTTAGGATTGTCATGGGTGGAGCCTGTTGGAGTTGGTGTTTTGGAGTGACCTGGATGTATGAGCCTGTTTATACCTGACCAGAACTTTTGTGGTTTGTGCAGGTGGGTTTGTTGGAGTTGAAAGTAAAAGTTTTTCTTGTCAAGAAGTACAGAAGTTTTAGTAGAGTTCCTCAACTGTTTAAATTTTATGTGGTCTATTGGATTTCTAGTAGTTCTCCATTTGGCCCAAAATGTATTTCTTAATGTGATTTTTGTCTAGTTTCATTTGTAAGCCATGGAGCAGTTTTTTTGTGTTGTTTCTGATGGATCGAATAAGGGCATGGTAGTCTAAGCTTTGTAGGAATTTGGTGTTAAAGTATAACACTGCTTCCTCAAGTTGTAGATATTTTAGAGGTGACCAGTCACATGCCTTAAGTTCAGTTTGGAAGCTTTCTTGATTAAATATTTTATTAAATTGAGTAGTTCTAAATAAGTTAGAGTTAGGAATGTTGATCTTTTGTCTACATACAAAGGTTAGAGAGTGGTCACTAATGTAATCTGGAAGGGTGCCTGCTTTATAAGACAAGGGATGGTTGTTAACAAGGATCAAATCTAAGGTGCTTTCTTTGTTATTAGGTTTATGGATTCTAGTAGGGGAGGTAATTATTTGGGTAAAGCCATATAGGTTTATATGGGTTGTTGGGTTAGGTGAAATACAGGTAGTCCAGTCAATATTAAAGTCGCCCAGTACTACGGCTTCTTGAGGTAAGTAAGTAGAGAGCCAGTAAAGGATATTTTCAAGGGTATTGATGTTATTTCCAGGAGGAAGGTAGGAGCATATTAAATAAATGGCTTTAAAGGTATTGACTTGTAGCTTTGCTGTAATGATTTCAGCATTACTACTAGTAGGAAGCTGCATATCAAAAGTAGTGACTTGTAGCCCAGATTTGAAAAGGATGGCTACACCACCACCCTTTTTGGTTGTGCGATCTATTCTCAGAATAGTATATCCAGGTGGGGTAATTTCATTATCTTGGGTTGTTGGTTTTAGCCATGTTTCTGTAAGGCATAGGATGTCAAAAGAATGCACATCTAGAAGTGCATGAAGGTAGGCTATTTTATTATTTATGCTACGTATATTCAGATGTGCTATAAGGATATAATTAGAAGGTCTTGCTTGGTGTAAGAGGTGGAGGGTGTGAAGGTGAGGGGGTTAGTGTTATCTAAATTGTTAAGGCCAGGGTTGGGGTGAATATCACCATCTAATAGGAGGTGCAGATGAGGTCTGATTGTAATCTTAAAAGTTTTGGAGAAGATATATAGAAATTTTCTGGATTGGAAGTAAGAAATATAAGCAAGTCTGTGATACTTAGGAAGCAGGTAGGAGGGTATTGATGCTACGTTTATATGGTTATAAGAGGATGGCTGTGTTATTAGTAAAGTATGCTGAGAGGGGTGGTAAAGTTCAGAGATACAGAGATGTTCATAGGCTGAAAGTATATAGGATATAGATAGAAAAGGAAGAATAGTGAAAAGGAGCAATACACTTTTGTGTTTGGACATAGGGATAATAGCCATTGTAAGGTGTAAGATGGAGATAAAGTGGAGATGATAAGGAGTGCAGATGAAATAAATGTAAAGAAAAGGGTATGGGATGAGAGAGGGTGTGGAGGTAAGCTATATCTAGTGAGTTAGTTAATGAGGGGGAAATAAGTGATATGCGATAAGTATGTAATATGGTAATGAGAAGAGGTTAGGGATAGGGTTACAAGGGAAGGGGTGTGGTCTTAAAGGTATAAGTTTAGGTGTAGTGGGGTGGGTGGGATTTGGGGGTAAGGTAAGGGAGCGGAGTGAGCCCACAGGGCGAACGGAGAGGGTAGACCCAGAAAGACAAAGGTTAGATAGGAAAAACAATCAGTAAGCTAAAGAGACAGCAGTTGAGGTATAAGGTAGGGCAGAAAGAGTGTGCCTTAAAGCAAAAAGTGATAAGGCAACATGGGCAGTAGAAAAAGAGGGAAAGAAACAGCAGGAGATCAGAAAAAGTGAAAAAAGGGTCTACTCCTAAAGTAAATCTCAGGGAGAGAAATACCGTGGGTATAGGCTAATTCCTGGGTATGTGGTGCCACCTAGTAGTGACAGGAGAAATGACTGCCAGTAAGGATTGCACAGAATGGTGACCCACTGTATCTGTTTGGTAGATAAAGTAATATCTGGGGGGGGGGGGGCTGTGGTCAGCTGCTAAAACGCTATAGGCAGGAAATCAGACTCGCAGGGTAAATGATCAGAAATTAAAACACAGTTATACGCTTAGGTAATAAGGCAACATACACTGAGCATTCACTTAAGTGATGGGGTAAGCACACAGTAGGATGCGTAGAGCAGAACGGAGTCTTCACACAGCGATGGGAGGAGATATTCCTTTCTGTTGGTCATGGTTTGTAGGTTTAGTTTCTTAACCTATGCACAAAGGGAGTACCCGGGGGTAGAGCAGACTGAGCATTCACTTGAGTGAAGGGGTAAACGCACAGTAGGATGCGTAGAGCAGAACAGAGTCTTCACACAGTGATGGGAGGAGATATTCCTTTCTGTTGGTCGTGGTTTGTACATTCAGTTTCTTAACCTATGCACAGAGGGAGTACCCGAGGGTAGAGCAGCAGTAGGTGAGACAGGCAGCCGGACCACAGGACCGATTGGGGAGATAGTGTACTCACTATACTGTCATTACTAAGTTGAAGAGACATATTTCTGTCCATGGTAATCTGCCCAAAGTCATTTCTGACAATAGTGCACAGTTTGCAAGTCAGCAATTCAAAAGATTTGCTGAAATTTGGGACTTTGTTCATATTATGAGTAGTCCAGAATACCTGCAGTCTAATGTCTTGGCTGAACATGCAGTTCAAAGTGCAAAATAACTGTTAGAGAAATCAAAATGAGACAATACTGATGTTTTACTAAATCTTCTGAATCTCAGAAACATTCCTCATGACAATCATCTTGGTTCACCTGCCCAGAGACTTATGTTGAGACAAACCAGAACTACATTACCAATCAGTAGCAATTTGTTGGTCCCATGTGCTAAAAACAACAAAGCAGTAAAAGCTAAACTCTTGAAAAAGCATTTGTCCCAGAAGTCCTACTATGATAAGACCAGCAAACTGCTCAAGCCATTAAAAGAATGGGAGATAGTGAGGATGCAGGCAACAAAAGGTTTTGATCGGATTGGATTTGTGAAAAGTTTGTGTCAAGAGCCAAGATCGTACATAGTGGAATTGCAGGGAATGGAATTTTGGCAGAATCGGAAGCATTTATTACTGGTGTCTGAGTCAGTCTTACAGCATCTTACCTATAATAAAGACTCTAATTCTCAGTGTGACTTATCTAATAGTCCAGTATCAGAGGACATTCCAGCAGATATCCCTGTTCCTGAGAATATCCCTGAGAGTCCTGAAGCAGAACATTTCCTAGTGACTGTCCTTGTTGCTAAACCCATTTCTAACTATTATATTACATGATCAGGTCACATTTTAGACCTAGTTTCAGATACACAGCAACTTGGACATGAATATTTTTTTTTGTTATTGTTGTCTGTATAATTTATGTGCCAGTTCAAATGTCATTGTTAATGCAAAACAGCTCAGTAAAGAGGGAGCATGCAGCTCAGTGTGTGTGTGATATACCTTTAAGAAGCTTTCCAAATTTCCAGTCAGCAGGCACATGCATATAAGTACTGAACAATTGCAAGCAAGACTGCCATTTTGTAGTGAGCAGCCAAGGTGTAAGCATGGATATGTGTAGTAGTCAGTCAGTTAGTTAATTTACGTTGAATGTTCCTGCTATCCATCCTGATGTGTTTGTGTGTAATAAACTACCTAAACGAATGCCCAGCCTCATCATCTTATTCAAGTACACAAGACGAGTGAAAGGAACTACTGATTTGACTGTGTGCATACAATACAAAAGAATGGGGGATGGGCTTTCTTGCCCTAAACTACCAAAGCAGAGAAATGTAGAATTTGAAATCCTTTTAGTGCATTCTTGTAACCGCACGTGCTTGGGTTGAATTTACAGGGATAAAAAAAAAACTTGCGGTTGAGTTTAAATGTAGTTGAGCCTGCAGTTTTCTTCTAATCCAAAGTAATGCAAAAGTATCCCACATTTACGTTACTAGTTACTAATAAAGGTAATATATTACTATTATTTTGTTACTATTTTGAAAAAGTAACACGTTACATTACTAGTTACTAGAAATTGTAATATATACAGTAACGTGTTACTTTTGTAATGTGTTACTCTCATCACTGCAGTTAGCTATCAGTTTCAGCTTTGGTCTAAAATGTGTATGTAGCTCATTCTACTTTACCTCAGGCCTCGTGGTGTTAGAATAAAATATACATGTCTTGCAAAGGGACCTGAGATAAGAACTGCTAAGTTTAGAACATTTCAAATCACAGAATATCATAAAATATACCTAAAGGATGGTATTCCATCCTTCTGTGGACTATAGAATAGCGTTATGTGAGCAGTATTACATTTTTCTTATTTTAATTCATTTGATTGCTATGCATGTGAAGTGGTCCCCATCAAACACATTTTTTCTGCATGACGCAAGGGGAATTGTGCAGACAGTATAAAAAAACATTCTGAAGTAGACAATCAGTGGTTGCGTTTTAGTTACTCCAAGGTCTGGAGCCATGAAAAAAAATGAGCATTGAGCCAACACATAGTCAAGCTCCGGATTCTGTAAAAGAAGTATCATATACTGTAAACTGTGTACAAATACAGCTAATGTGGTATGTAATACAGCACAGTAGAAAGTTCCATATGCTATGGTTACATGACAATTCTTTGGTACTAGTTTCAGTAGACTTTGATAAAATTCAATTATTAAAACATATATTTACAAAAGCACCTGCAGAGGCCTGTGCCATTTCTACTCCCTTCTTAAAATAGCCATAATGAAGTTGACTGCATATTGGAGTAAAGAAAGCCTCCCAATTTACAGCACTGAGAATAGTTTCACAAGTGTGATATTCTCAGCTGAGACATAATGACTGGCTGGATCCCAGTATCTTCAAAGAAGAGTACAGCTTCTAGAGTCATTTCATCAGGTTATATGGTACATATCATAGCAAGTACTAGGGTATCGTAACTGAAGTATCCTGACATTTTTGTTAAGCTGACTATTGCCCAATGATGGACTACATCTTTGCATAAAAATGTATTATAATGAACAGGATTATATCCATTCACTGTGTGTGTTTTGGTGTTTGTATCCCTTCTATAGCAGTAGTTATACAAGTTTAATGTGTTCATGTTGGTACATATCTTTGAATATTTATGTAGTATTATGCAGTATGTAGGCATAGAGACTTGATATTATTTTACATGAAAATACAGGCAAACACATTGTATATCAGAATAATAATCCAGATTAGAGATTGCATATGTGTTTCAAGTAGTGCTATCACATATAAGGTATGCTAACATGTAATGGGAGCAATATATTTTGAAAATTCAGTAAATCTGAATTATACTGAGTTGCCAAAGAAGAAATGATATGTGCACTGCAATCTGAATTAAAGGAAAAAAACACTAAATTTGTTGTTTCATCACTAGGGCCATTAGAAATATGTTGTTAAGAAATCTGGCACATTGTTATTTGACCTGGCATTCCATTATTTTAAATATTGAAATAATATGCCACCTGGCCTATATGTAGGAAGAATAGGAAACATTAGTGTTAAAACTGGTTACTGTGCTACTATGTTCTGACATTTTCATATTAGTACCATTGCAAGGAAGGGAATTGTGGTAGCATGCTTCTCAGCTGTCCAGAGTTTTGCAGAATGACCTGATTTTTGCGTCATGGTTTTGGTCTGTTCCACATAAAATTTTGTTTTGATGACAAATCACTGGCAAATTATTGAAGATTGAAGTCAGGAAATAATGACAAACATGTGTGTTTCAGACTTTATTCCCTTCAGAAATTCCATGCTAATGCAAACCTGTTACTCTATCAACTTTTTAAGATTGTAAGAGCAATATTTAAAAATTGTCCATATTTTGAAGATTTTTCCCTCCTTTACTTAAGGCTTTGCCCAGACTTCTTGGTCTAAGAGGTTGAGATGTTATTTTCGGTAGTGACATCTTTTGAGCAAAAGGAAAGACCCCCTTCTGGAGATTTATACTTATGACACAATGCTAACTCAAACCAGATATATACAGAGTTCCCATCCAAAAGGGAAATCATAAAATCAGTTAGATTATTGACTTCTGGGTGGAAAGATGAAGATAGAGGGGCCTATAAATATAGTTGAATGGTATTTCTGAAGGACAGAGCTCAAATGATATCCCTGAAGCTAAATAGGATGAGGACTAACATCTATTATGCTTAGAAACCAAGTAAAATATAACATAACAGACATTGACATAAAAAATGAGCTGTGCACATCTGTTTATAAGGGACAAAACTTGAATCATCATTTAACAGTGCCTAGAACAATTTTAAGAAAATTATACATATCACATATCCAACTCAAATGAGCCCTGATTATAATGCAGAGTGCCTGACTGCGACATTTAAATGCATATAAATCCCTTAGTTTGGTACTTATGTATGACAGACCATTTGTCACTCTCCTTTTGACAATTCTTATGAAAAGTTTCAAGAAAATATACTTGGATAAATATGCATAAAATGCACAAATGCACCTTCAATTGCCTTTCTACCCTAGGCATTTCCATAGTATACAGTATCTGTTCTCCCTCTTTTTTTGTACTAGTTAGAAAATTGGAAGATTCCTGACTTGATTCAAAGTAAACTCTAAAACTTCTTTGAGCATTATTGAGTGGGTTGGTCTTTAAAGATAGCCTTTCCTTATAGAAAATCAGACAGAGCTCACCCATAATGAAAGCTTGCAACTCGGATACTATTACTGCAGAGTCAGAGCAATGATAAGTACAGTTTTCCAAGTCAAGAACCTTAAATCAGCTTGATGGGCAGGTTCAGAAGGTGATATAAGCAATTTCTCCATAGATAGTTGAGATCACGATAAGGATCAACCTGCTTATAAGGGGGTCTCAGGTGCAAAACTGCTTTCAGAAACTGTTTGACAACAAACACAGAAGAAAGAGGAGGATTCATGGGCAGGCATGCTGAAATGGCTACAAGATGAACCTTTATAGAGGAATAAGTGAGGCCAGGGAAAGTAACTTACACAAATATTTCAGCACTAGTGGTATAAAATCCCTGATGGGTTCCTGGTGATTGGCTAGGCACCAACTAGAAATTTGTTTTCACTTACCAACACAGAATTTTCAAGTAGTGGGCTTCCTTTTCTCCTTTAATACCAGATACATGTTCTCATGAAATATGTGCCTAAAAGGTATTAAAATTGAATCATCCAGGCAGTCAGTTGGAGTTACTTGATATTGAGTTATATCAAAGTCCCGCTATCTTGTGTGAGTAGATCCAGCCTGTGAGGAAGCTTGTAGAAATTGTCCTTGGTCAGTTCCATAAGAATGGAGAACCATTGTTGCCTGGGCCAAAATGTGGTCACCACAATTATTTATAGGGTATCCTTTTGAATCTCCAGAATTACCCTGGATATCAGTGGAACAGGTATAAACACATAAAGGAACATTCCCTTAAAACAAATAAAGGAACATTGCTTTCCAATGAAATGAAAATGCATTTATTTTACAGGCTTGCTTGCAAGGAACCCTGAAATTAGACGTTTTTAGTTCTCTGGTTTGTTTTCATTTAGGAGGATCTGACCTGGTTCTGCTCAGTTTGTCTGCTAGCATGTTTTGCTCTGACAGAAAGTAAGATGCTTGGAGGGTTAAGGAATGGTGAAGAGCTAACTCCCAAGCTGTCACTACCAACTTGCATAGGGGTACAACCTTACACATCCTTGTATGTTATATACCACATGACTGTGGTATCATCTATAATCACTTGGAGAGGTTCTGGGTACCAAAGGTGGTAGAGAGACTTCAAAGCATGGCTCACAGCCAACATCCATTTTAGGCTGATGTGCTTTGGTTTGCCTGAAGGATTCCAAAGGCATTGCACTTTTACCCCTCTGGAAATTGGTCTCCAAGCAAAATATGACATGTCTGTGGTGACAGACTGGATTGGACTGGGATCTAAGGAGAGAAGGGGAGACCTGGGATCAGTTGAATCTGTTGAAATCATCAATGCAGTTCCCTTTTTATAAATTCCCCAGCTGGAGTGTGGCACTTCAGAGAATGCAAATGTTGGATCCATGTGTTTTTAAAAAAAAAAAACACTTTATTTCTTATGTGTAATCTGGCTAGAGGCATGTTGAGATTCAAAGAAGCCATGAACCTTAGGATCCAGTGAAATTCTCTTGCAAAAGTCTGAGACTGATCGGAGAAGTTCAGGAAAAATTCCAAATAAAGACCCACCCTGTCTTATGGTAAAAAAGGCCTATTGAAGAGAAGAATCCAATAAGGCATCAAAGTAGCACAAGCCAGGGCTCACAATTGAAATGCTGGCACACAAAATGATGAGTGCTGACAAGTCAAAAGAAAAAAGGCAGAAAACACAAGGGAAGAGTGAATCTTAAAAATCGCTCTTACCCTTAAAACATGTATATACAACTCCAAGCTTGCCATACTTCAGAGAACAGGGAATATTCCAAGAAATGACATATCTGATTTAGTGTATGGAAATCTGTTCTTTTGTCCTTTCAGTCTTAGCATTTTGGGACTCAGTCTAGCAGCTCCTGACATTTCAAATGGTTACCCAATCTTGTGAGACAGAGTCAAGGAGGATTTTGTAATATTTATCTGGAAATCCAGATTGGTTAAAAGAGACATAACCCAGATTAATGCCTCTTGACATCTGGATAAAGACTCTGCAAAGATAAGCACGTATTCTAACTAAGGAAAGACATAAATGCCATTCTATTTGCAATAAGATATGAATGGGACTAGACATTTTATGACTACCCTTGGAGCTGTACACAAACCAAAAGGTAATGCAAATAACTGATAATATGTTCCAGAAACAGAGAATCTTAGAAGACTACGGCTATGGGGATATGGTAGTAAACATCTTTTAGGTCTAGAGTTACCAAGTAACTCATGTGAGGATTGAGAGATATCAAGGTACCAAATAATTTTCACCTGACACAGTTCATCAGAGAATAATAGTCTCCTTTATTGCAAAGAAGGGCATATTTATTAGAGACTATGAAATCAAGATCCTGTCTCCTCGAACAGTAGAACCATACAATTGTATAATTTTTCTTATTAAAAGCAAAATTCTTGTAATAATCATTGAACAACCACTGATGCATTAAAAATGAGCAGAAAATTAATTCCGCTAAGATCTCCTGACTCTGTTTATGACTTTCCATATTAGGCATGAGTTCTGAATTCCATAAAAGAACTTTCTACAAAGTTCAGACCTTTCTGCACTTTGTCACTCTAGTATTTTTCATATTTGGCAGGAAGTAAATCATCAGAAGCAGACTGAAAAACACTCAGGAGCCCATCTTGAGATGACAGAATAAAATGAAGTACATATAAACATGGATAACATTTTCCTGCTCTGTATGCCTCACCCTTTACAGAGGTAACAGCTTCTGTAAGGCCAACATTTTGAACTTTGAAACATTCACACAGAAATTTAGAAATTAAAGCTCTAGTACTGATCTTCAAGAGGCCTCTTTCTTTGGTACCAGAAACTTTCTGGAATAGAAGCCTTTACCACTTTGATGTAAAATCACTAGCTATATGACCCCCTAGATGTGTGAAGACTGAAGAAGCTGATGAAAAAATCTGTTTGGTTTGGAGGGTGGGAAGGTATTCCCCTGAAAGGATGTTTTTGCATCCAATGTTATCTGTAACCTTCCTGCACAACTATTAACACCCAGAGGTCCAAAATAATCTTTTGCCAAAGGGGACATTTTTTGGCATTTTGTTTTCCAGAAAAGGACCAGTTTTGTTTATTTTTTTGTGTGTAAGAGAAAAGCATGTAAGATTTGTTTTGGAGTACATAAAATATCTTAGTAACTCCTTGAATTCATTTCCCCACTTCATCATATTGTTTGAGAACTTAGGTAGAAAAAGAGCCAAATGATGCCTCCTTATCTGAAGCTGAATCCAAGATTTCAGACTCTGTCTTATCAGCAAACTGTTGGTTACGTACCCAAGCATGTCTTCTCTCTACTGTAGTAGTAGCAATGAACTTATACATAGTCCCCCGGATTCTCAAAAGCTTGCATGGCATGCATGATTAGTGTAAGATGAAATGTTGCCAATATGGCAGCCGTGCGATCAAAGTAAGTACACGTTTGATGTGCGCGAGCACTGTAGCATTAGTGCTGCACGTTCCCAGCCCCCATATGCAAATCATCCCATTTGCAGGAGAAAACCATGCAAATGAGGTAAATCTGCCATCCAGGAAGCAGGAATCAGGGAGTGCAGGACTAGCATAATATGCAGAAATGTACTCAGTTAGTAACCGAGTACGGTACAGCAAAATCCAAAACGGAGCTATGACAGCTCCAAATAAAGGCTACATATCATTGAGGAAGCATGCCAATGGCCAAGTAAAAGGCCATTGGCATTGCAAACAATGTCAAATGTACAAAATACTTTTATGATATATCCACCGATCATGGCCGTTGAAGGGCAGCGGCAAGCAAATGGGACCAGTGGGGGAAATAAGAAAATAAACATGAAAAAAGCAGTCTAACTAGTATTCCACCATGCAAGTCAATGGCAGGCAAAAGACAACCTGGCCAGTGAGTAGTGGTTGCTAAGGGGGGAGGCACAGTGTGACACATGTAACTATGCATTAGAAGGCAATTCTATGCAAATGAGGGGAAGGATAGTGAATCCCGGTTTTCCCCAGCATGTGAGGCAGGTCTCAATAGTGTATGAGTATGACTAGCTGAGGGCAAGACCTGTAGGTAGGTGACATCATGTGTGGCAGTGTCAGGCATACTGTCAGCAGATTGGAGCTCTGTGGTTCGGGGTTGCATCCAGCTTAGCACAGCAAAGACAGGGGGTGTGTCTAAACCTGCCCAGCACGTATGACAAAGTGTAAGCAGGTGTGCGCGCGGCGCAATGGGATCTACAGGAAGATAAAGGAAGTGAACCCAGGAAATAGCAGCAGTGTGCACACTGGAGTACACTGATTGCATGGCATGCCCCCGGGATGAATCAGAAGGGCAATGGGAAGGGAAAGCAGCAGTAGGAAGTTAATCAAGGGGTACTAGGTTCGCTGCCAGGTGAACCGTATCGGAACCAGCCAATTACACAGGCAGCAGACCAGACCAGCCCAGAACGCCACTATAAAATATGCAAAAACCTACCCCTCTGTTTTTTTACTGCACCCTATACTACCAGTGTAAACAAGCGGGGAACTTTTAACACTCACAACAGCAAAATATTAGGGGCTGCAATAGCTATCATAGAACTTGTGGAAGAGGCTGAGGGTGGTGAGGATGGGAATGCTGCCAACCAACCCACAGTGAGGAGACAGAGAAGAGTGTACAGACCCAGGGTAACCAACCAAGGGCTACATGCGCTGGAGATAGTGGAGCACTATAGAGTGGACAGGAACCTCCTACAGCAGATTATTGAGCTGTGCCAGCCATGCCTGACACACAGAACTAACAGAGGGGAACCCACCCCAGTGGAAATGAAGGTATGTGTAGGCCTAAGAATACTAGCTACAGGCACCTTCTAAATGCCAACTGGGTATATAATGGGGATCTCACAGGCATCAGCATCCAGGGTACTCCGCCACTTCCTAGATGCCATGGCAGCACATGTCGGTGAGCACGTATATTTCCCCCTCACCCG
This sequence comes from Protopterus annectens, assembly GCF_019279795.1. Taxonomy (NCBI): domain Eukaryota; kingdom Metazoa; phylum Chordata; order Ceratodontiformes; family Protopteridae; genus Protopterus; species Protopterus annectens. The sequence continues at coordinate 1,262,656,289 of NC_056739.1, read as the reverse complement.
TCAGGCATTGGCCAGCAGTATGCTTCTCTTCCAGCAAATAGCAGAATACATTGAGGTAGTGGGTGCAATAGACTGCATGCACATACACATCAAAGCACCACCCGGTGAGCAGGGTAGGGTCTACATCAACCGCAAGGGCTTCCCCTCCATCAACTGCCAGGTCATGTGCAATGTTCAGGGCATAATACTGAACGTGTGTGCTGACTGCCCTGGAAGCTATCACAATTCCCACATCTGGCATCTGACGCAGCTGTACCAGAAATTTGCCAGTGGGAACATCCCACATGGTCACCTAGTGGGGGATGCTGGATACGCACTGGAGCCGTGGCTGATGACACCCATCAGAAACGCACACACACCCGAACAAGAATTCCATAATGAGGCACACACACAAACAAGAATCATAATAGAGCATGTGTTTGGGATGCTCAAGTCATGGTTCTGATGCCTGGACACATCTGGTGGAGCCTTACGGTACTCACCAATTACATGTACCCACATCATCCTTATATGTGCCATGCTACACAATATGATCCTGCGGAAACAGCTGCAGCAGGAGCAGCAAGGGGCAGGGCCACATAGCCCCCCACCAATGCCAAGGCCTGCACAGGCACAGAGTGACTCAGAGGAGGAACAACCTGAGCATGCCCCAGTAGGCAGAAGGAGGCATACCCAGTATGCCCTGGCCCTGGTAAAGAGGCAATGCATAGCACATACACTGACATGGGAGGGACCCAACGAATAGCACCTCTCTCTGATGCTCACATACAGTAAAAGGGATGCCAAACATTATACTACCTGTGCCTAACCATGCGTAGGCAGTGTACTACATGCATCCAACATAGGCAGCCCTGCAGCACCACCCGCAATACTGGAACATCCACAAGATAAGGGACTCACACATACCAGTCAGGAGGGGGGTCACATACCCAACAACAGTCACAGCCAGCAGGACAAGTGTAGACAAACACAAACAAAGCCGTACTATGGCAACCAGGCCTACATGGACAGACTACAGTAGGCCAGGTAGTGGGATGTCAGTTGTGATGGCTAGGAAGTCAGAAAAGAATGTGTATGCAATCAAAAGATAAGAAAGGCAGTACACCGGTATGGCATAGCCAGCATAATAGGTAAAACTACTGACTGAAATGGACTACAGGACATACCAGTACAGTCCTAGCAAATGTGTACAACTGTCAGGTGTGCCCCCCCACCCCACATAAAAATATAGTAACAGTCAGGTGCACCCCCCAATCCTATGTAGAAACATAGAAATAGTCAGGTGTACCCCCTGCTATGCAGACATGTTGCAACAGTCAATGCCAAATGATCAGTGGATACCCTGCAGACACAGCATGCTACCTGTCCGTGTACAACACAAAGGTCAGCTGTGCAGTACAAACCACCAGACATGCTCCACACATGCAAAACACACGGCCTTACTGGGTATGTTCACACACTTAGAGAAATGAAGGCAATGTCAGTCATCAACATACTGAAAGGTCATACCGGGCATGCTCACACACTTTAACATATGAAGGCCATGTATGCAAACACCAGTGGACCAGACATATCCAGCATTTGCAATTGTTACTGCAGACACATGTCAGTATGCACCACTCATGCCTTGCACATACAGTGGATAGGAATACAGACATATATGTAAGGACAACACACCATAATACGCCAAAGGTAGATGGATATAGATGTGTGGAAGAGGATGACCGTGACAAGGAGCCATCCATGCCTGTCCCACCGAGCACACAGTCAAAGGGCCCCAAACACATCAGGTGCAGATGTCACACACTTCAGTTACTAGTGACCAGTACATGTCAGCACCACGGACTATGTGGTCCACGTGCCAGGTTCGCAACATGGCTGTACAAGGATGTAGTCTGCTAGTTGCCCTATACATGCACCTGTGACATATGACCCCATGTGTGGCCACCTGTAGCGTGTCACCCCTACATGAATGGTGTATGGGCCAGGCACACACTGGCCACCCCATAGCAGTACCTTGACAAGCCTGCTGAGGCTATCCAGTGTGAAATACACGTTTGGGAGAGTTGTAGGCCAGTAATCTCTGTGGTGTGTTCCATAACTGTGTACTGCTGTAGTGTGATAGACTAGTTAGGTAGGAGTTCTAACCCCACAAATGGCAACGATGTGTGTGTCTGTCTCTCACTGACTGTGTAAAGAACAATGCCTTTTAGGCTACTCACACCCCTTACTATTCACATACCCTATTTTGGCAAGGCTGCTGATGTCACCCACCTAGAAATACACCCCTGTTAAAAATGTAGCCCAGTAGTCTCCGTAGCACATGCTGTAACTACATACTGCTGTAGTGTGATAATGTAGTTAGGTAGGAGGTCAAACCTCAGACATGGCAACTGTACATGTGTGAGTCTGTCTGTGAATATGGGTGTGTGTCTGTCTGTCACTGACTATGGAGAGAGCAATGCTTTTTAGGCTACTCACACCTCTTACAAGTCGAAACCCCATGTTTTGTAAGGCTGCTGATGTCACGCAACTTGAAATACACCTCTGGGACAATTGTAGCCCAGTAATCTCTGTAGCACATCCCATAGCATCGTATGGCCATAGTGTGATTAAGGAATTAGTGGGGAGTTTTAGCCCCTGCCCTGCTGTCTGTGCGTGCCTGTCTGACTGTATAGAGAGTAATGCTTTTAGGGTACTCACACCCCTTACATTTCACATACCCAACTTTGGCAAGGCTGCTGATGTCACCCACCTAGAAACACTCCCCTGGAAAAGCTGTAGCCCAGTAATCTCTGTAGTGCATGCTGTAACTGTGTAATGCTGTAGTGTGATAACGTAGTTAGATAGGAGGTCAAACCCCAGATGTGGCAACGGTGAGTGTGTGTCTGTGTTTGTGTGCATGTCTGACTGTGTAGAGAACAATTCTTTTTAGGATGCTCACACCCCTTACAAGTCAAATACCCACCTTTGGCAAGGCTGCTGATGTTACGCAACTTGAAATACACCTCTGGGATGAGCAAGGCCCAGTAATCTCCACAGCACGTCCCGTAACATTGCATGACCATAGTGTGACTAAGGAGTTAATTAGGAGTACTAGCCCCCAACCTGCCAGCTATGTGTGTATGCATGCATGTCTGACTGTGTAGAGAGCAATGCTTTTAGGGTACTCACACCTCTTACATTTCACATACCTAACTTTGGCAATGCTGCTGAAGTCACCCACCTAGAAATACTCCCCTGGGAAAGCTGTAGCCCAGTAATCTCCGTAGCGAATGCTATAACTGTGTACTGCTGTGGTGTGATAATGTAGTTAGGTAGAAGGTGAAACCCCAGACGTGGCAACTGTGCGTGTTTGACTATGTGTGCATGTTTGTCTGTCACTGAGTGTAGAGAGCAATGCTTTTTAGGTTACTCACACCACTTACAAGTCAAATACCCACCTTTGGCAAGGCTGCTGATGTCACGCAACTTGAAATATACCTCTGGGACAATCATCACCCAGTAATCTCTGTAGTATGTCCTGTAACATCGTATGGCCATAGTGTGATTAAAGAGTTATTTGGGAGTTCAAGCCCCCATTCTACCAACTGTGTGAGTATGTGTGCATGTCTGACTGTGTAGACAGCAATGCTTTTAGGGTACTCACACTCCTTACATTTCACATCCCCAACTTTGGCAAGGCTGCTGATGTCAACCACCTAGAAACACTCCCCTGGGAAAGCTGTAGCCTGGTAATCTCCATAGTGCATGCTGTAACTGCATACTGCTGTAGTGTGATAATGTAGTCAGGTAGGAGGTCAAACTCCAGACGTGGCAACTGTGTGAGTGTGTGTCTGTGTTTGTGTGCATATCTGACTGTGTAGAGAACAATTCTTTTTAGGATACTCACACCCCTTACAAGTCAAATACCCACCTTTGGCAAGGCTGCTGATGTTACGCAACTTGAAATACACCTCTGGGACAATGGCAGCCCAGTAATATCCATAGCGTGTCCCGTAACATCGTATGGCCATAGTGTGATTAAGGAGTTAGTTGGGAGTTCTAGCCCCCGACCTGCCAACTGTGTGTGTATGTGTGCATGTCTGACTATGTAGGGTACTCACATTTCACATACCCACCTTTGGCAAGGCTGCCGATGTCACACACCTAGAAATACACCTCTGGGGAAGCTGTAGACCAGTAATCACCATAGCACGTCCTGTAACTGCATACTGCTGTATTGTGAATTAGACGTGTGGTTGGGTTCCATCCCCACAAATGGTAGTTCTGGATGTATTGTGTGTGTCACTGTCTGTGTAGAGAGCAGTGCATTTTAGGCTACTCTCTCGCAGTCATTTCAAATGCCCTACTTTGGCAATCCTGCTGATGTCAGTCAGTGTGAAATGCACTTTTGGGCAAAGGCTACTCCAGTAATAGCCATGGCGCATACTATAACTGCGTAGTGCTATAGTGTAATACACTAGTTAGGTAGGGGTTCTACTCCCAAACATGACAGGTGTGAGTGTGTGTGTTTGTAACCTGTATCCTGTGTAGAGGTGGTTGTGACTGTGTGGCCAATGTGGAGCGGGATTTGCATATTTCTTATATGGTGGCCATACTATATATCACAATGTCCACTGTACAGGGATAACACATATGATATGGCTGAGAGGCCGGGGTGCAGATCCATACCCAGACATGTGACATCAAGGCCAGGCAATCACAGTTAGCAACCCCAGTATTACCCAGAGCATACTCACCCTATGTGTCATACACACACACATGCCTGGGTAACAGCCAATATGTGGGTAGTACACTGCATATTGGCCAATGATAGTAACTATGGAGTGACAGCGGTGGGCCACAGAGGGCATGACACCCAGTCCATCTGTCCAATATGCACATACGTGCAGACAGTTCACCTCCCCCATGTTCCCCAATGGACAGCTGCATCACCTGTGGTGCCATCACATGTGACCCACAATGGACATACCATGCCTGACATGCCCGTATGGACAGATGCCACTGACACCAAGGAATGCTGATAGCATGCACTCCATGTAGGTGCAGGGTAAAGCTGCTGGCCATTACCAGCTCCCACCACAGGTGGCCAGGACTGGCACATCTGATGATAATCTGTGTTCACAATATGGGCTGGACACTCCAGGTACAGTTCCACATGTCACTGTACATGCATGTGGGAGGTGTGCACATCCCAGACGCCATCCATGTCATGGACGAAGGAACACAGACATGGCAAGCGATGCACAGCATTGCCCACACACAGTAGTCATCCAGGTGACTGGTTGGGCGATACAATACCTGCCTGTGTAGGCAAATGCAGATAATACATCATTCAGCCACAATGCAGACCATCGTCATGTGGTCTGATGCCAAGGTACAATCATCATCTATCCTTGGACAGCCATCTGGCGCAGTCGAACACCACACACCTGTGCAGACATGCACCCATGCATGTCAGTAGTGGCACCCTGTGTGTTTGTGTGTATGTTGCATGCTGCAGATGTTCACATCCACACTCCCTACAACCCCCATGGGCATACTGCAGCATGCTGTCTGATGTCAGATACTTTTCTATACCCTTCACCCGTACAGCCCCCGTATGACCTGTGTGGTGCATGGGATACCTGCACAGTGATGTGATGTGGCAATCCCACAACCAATGAGTTGTACACCTGGCCCTGCCACGTTTGTCAATGTGTGTGTGTCCTTGTAAGAGTGTGGCTGTGTTGATGCTGGCACCTGTTCATGCCAACAGGCACGTGTATGTCACCTACCGTACAGTGACTGTATCCCTTTTGCAGATGTCACTCACCATCACATATATGTTCCGAGTGCTCCAGAGCAAGTAACCCATGTGGCACATCCAATAATTGCAGTGAACTATACTAGCACTACATAGTTGTCAGGGGTTTGATACCCTGTCCTGCTAGGTGTGTGACACAAACATGCTTCACTTTTACCCTCCCACCCCTCCCTGACATGTATTTGCCTCTGTCTGCGTCCCCCACCCCCTCTCAGGTGGACATGGAGACCTACACCTGCTTTGCTTAAGCAGCAGCATGTGTAATGTAAGTAATGCTCATGATCAGCTGATGGCCTCTGCATGAATCACAGCCCTCCCTTAGCTGATTGCATGTGAAACAGCTGTGGTAACATTCCCATAGCCAATTGTATGGAAACAAACTCCAATACCTAGGAACATCATGGTGGTGTTTGCCCTTTTCATCCACTGTGAGCAGGAACTAGATCTGTCGTGTGCCAAACAGCATCTCAAATGGATTGCAGTGTACCTCTAACAACATACACTGTGGAAACAGTGCAACAAACAGGAGGTGGATGTGCCTGACCTGACTACAGACTGTAAGGGCCGCTATACTGCATTTGGAGTAATGTTACTTTCACAGTGTTTGTGTGCCATGTCAGTTCCATGTTGATGGGGAATCTCCATCTACAGGGTCATCTGCAGCCTGGGCAGTGTTGTGTCCGTGGTTGCATGTGTCACCCAAGGAGCATCTAGCTGTCGACTGCTGAAGGTAGTGTGAGGATTGCAGTCAGTAGATGGAGAAAGCTGTGGTAGTCACAGATGTCATATCCCTCAAAGGACATATGTTGCAACAACCCTGTAATAACAGTAAATGTATGTGGTTATCACAGCAACATGTCAATATTGGCCCTGTGTATGTGCTCCCAGCCACACCTCTGTCAACCTTTGTACATATGTCGTGCATGAAGTGGTGCATATGTGCTGTACACCATACTTTGTGGCATCAAATCTGAGAACAAGCCACTAATATATCTGACTGCTCCACATGTTATGTACAGTAGGGGTTACATTACATGACATTACCTGCACATTCTGTGGATGTTCATACAGTACTGAGGTCTGTGTACCTATGGTGAATGTTGACAGTGTGCGTAGTGTTAATATGTACCTTAGCCTGTGTACAGACTGTGGTAGATTACATTTTTCTAGTTCCCCTACTATCAGATGTTACATGCTGCCCCACTGTATGGTACTGTAGTAGCATACATGTTTGTAGGGCCATAAACACACATGTCCCATACCACAGACAGCCACCAGATCAAACTGTGTAGCAGGCCAGTATATGTAGAGTCAGTCTGTGAGTGGCACATATGAGGATGGTGTCGAACACATAGTCCATATACTGTAATACCATGCTAGCTAACCATATGTGGCTATGTTCACATTGGTTGTGGATATGCACTGTCACACAGGTGTATCTTACCCTGCGCTTTGACATGCCTGTTGAGCTTGCTTTATATGCAGGTACATGTGCATTCCCCTTTGGGAGGTGCAGGCCAGTGTTGAGCCAGTCTGCCTGCAGCCTGCACAGTGCATTGTGACATGCCTCGCAGCTGAGTGCACCTACCCAGTGGGATGTCATGTGCAGACACTAGCCAGATGTCCCACTGCCGGACCTTCCCTAACAGTCATGTATGTCAGACAGGGCAGTGGGATGCAGTGCAGATGTATGTCAATACTTATTGTGTAGTATGTGGCGATGGCACCCCTGTACTGTGGTCATACCATTAAAGGCCAGGCAGGGGTGTGTGAATGCATGACCTATGGTGGACATCATATACCAGCCATTATGTGTTATAACCATCTACATGGCCCTCCACATCCATATTGTCAGGCATGGTACACATGTGTAGCACTAAGTACTTATGTGTATACCTCTGGACTGTACAAAATCTGTCAGACCCTCCACATATATTGGCCAATATCTCTGCTGCAGTCCACAGCAGCATTATGTGCTAGCAACAGTACTGTACACTGATGTCCTTTAGATGTCATTCAGTAACCAATGGCACACATGTTATGAGCAGATGTGACCCACATACACCATGTCTGTGAAGACAATCCCAATGACAGTAGCAATAGTCTACTAGTATGCCTGCTATAGATACCTGACATCCCCTGCAACTACGACATTGGGAACATACAGGCTGGGGTTGGCCTACACTTCATGTCCAGGGTATATGGTGGGAATATATGTACATATACATATCCAGATAGCCAGATATACACTTACACATGTGTACTACACCCAATTAACACTGTCATGGCAATCACCCACTATAGATTCCCACATCATGTGTGCATGGTCCCATTACATCTCATGTGTGATGGGCATCCATCCTGTGTGTGGGCAGCAGCGCTACCGACAGCATGTAGCAATACCCCATACAGGAGAACTGGTAAACTCAGGGCAGCCACATATTTGTAGGAGGATCAGGAAATACAGACAGACTGTGAGTGGAGTTGTGTTATGCTTTGTACAGTACTGGTTTTACAGGGTGTGGGTGTACATACTAGTTTGCCATGGAATGCAGTCCATCTGCATAGTACACAACTGTGGGCCTACACTCATGCCGGTCAGAGCTGTGCCTATCATGTCTTGTCTGTCCACCACACAGGTCTTGTGTCAGATAATACACTGGCAGTGTGTGTGTTGCGTGTTACCAGTACATGGCTACATCCATGACTGTCTCTACCAGCAATTCCCTGACTAAGGGTTTGTTACAGACTATCCTGTAACACCTGCACCTTGCGTAGTGTATGGCAACAGTTGTCCACATATGTGCCTGTATTCCAGCCTCTGTCCATCACCTACATACCAAGCTTTGCACATATGTCATGGGTTGCCAATTGGCTCACAGATAGAACCCACATGGTGAGAGTTGCAAGCTCTAGGTCAGACTCTAAACCGGTTACAAGTGGTGTCCCACAGGGCTCAGTCCTGGGACCCCTCCTGTTCGGTATATACTTCTCAGAGATACAGGCAAGCACAGGTGGACTATGGCTGACCAAGTTCGCAGACTACTGCAAATTGGGGGCCATAATTGACTCTCCGGCTGACACAGACATCCTCTAGAAGGGTCTCACTGAGACGGATACCTGGTGTCAAAATCATGGCCTCAAGCTAAATGCCAAAAAGTGCATAGTCATCTCCTTTGGAAAAAACAAAGTACCTGCAAACTACCACATACGTGGTAGTCCCCTAAATACAGAAAATGAAATAAGGGATCTGGGGACCCAAGTAGATAGTATCTCTCCTTTGATAATCATATTGCCAAGGTGGTTAGAAAATCCTTCTATGTGGCCCACCTAATCACAAAAGGGTTCACATCTAGAACAAAAGAGGTTATTGTGCCCCTCTACTCATCACTCATTAGACCCATTATAGAGTACAACGCCCCATTTGGGATGTACCTTACAAGACACCTGCAACAGCTGGAAAGACCACAGAAGTACCTCACCAAGAGGATTACTGGCCTCAAACAGATGCCCTATTCAGCCCGACTGAAGAAACACCAACTGTACTCGGTTGCATACCGCCTACTCAGAGGTGATCTCTGCCTGACATACAAGGCCATGTCTAACCTAGAATTGATGGATATGCTCCACCTAAAAAAAACAAATCTCCAAGAACCACATGATCTAGGGATCTAAACCGCACCATAAAGATAAATAGGACTTGCTGGAGGGATAGATTCCTGTCCCAGAGACTCCCCCATGCTTTGGAACAGGATTCCAATCTACATTAGTCAGAGCCCCTCACTGACACTCTTCAAGAGAAAACTTGACGAGTGGATGGGAAACAGAAAATTTACCCCGGGGATCACTGCAGTGGCTCTGCTGGACAGAGGCACATGGAACTAATGGATCTGCTGGACAGAGGCATAGGCAACTAATCTAAGGGGGCAAAGAAAGCCAACACATTCTGGCTAGGCTTACATATGCCCTCGGGCAGATAGCCTAGTACTTACCTATGAACCTATGAACCTATGATGTCCATGGTTGATTTATAGTGGGTTGGGAGTATAACACACTGCCATGTCTGCCATCAGTCCACTGCCATTGTAACCCCCACACATATGGTGGGGCTGGGGCCATATATGTGTGGGCGCCACCTACACAATACATGTGTGCCCTCATGCACTGCAGAGCCCAGTGTATGTAACAGCGGTATATGGACCTGTATTATTGAGTCTAGGGGGGAGCACCAGAAATGACCTAGGCTGCTACAAAATATGGGGGTATCAGGGCTGAGCTGCCTTAAGGTATCTGGATGTACAGTACCATATACTTCACCTATATACACATTACTGACATGGATCTGGGAACTGCAAGACAACTGCTCCCTGCCATACAAACTGTTCTGTGTGTTGGTGTGCTTGTGATTGTGTCAGTTATGCCATGTTATGTAGCAGTTACAACCCATGTGGTCATAAGACGTCTGTACCACCTACTGTGTTTGTACAGTGTGTAGATAGAGGCTGCTGAACTACACACCTCGAGTACATACTGTTGATTGTTAGGTATCCTGTGGCCCTGTGTGTCTTTCCTATTGTACAGTGTGAATGGCTTGACCTGGACAGCAACAGCTGTGAATCTTTCCAGCCTACTGTATGACTGTAACTGGTCCACCGTAGCATCTCTCCGTTGATATAGTTGCCAGTGTCTGAACAGCTATATGGCATGGCATGTAGAACTGTAATAGTACATGATAAAAGGTTTCCATGTCTGCAAACCTGTGGGTGTTGTTTTACCTATGACCTCTCTGTGGGTGTATGTTATAGGCAACTGTTATTGTTATTTGTATGGGTAGCACATACAATGTCCAGTCATTCAGGGGCCAACTGTAGGCATAGTAACTGTTCCATATTGTGTGCACCTACCACTTATGTATCGTACTGTACATATAACTGCATGTGTATGTGTAGTCACATGTATATGTACATATATACATATATATATATATATATATATATATATATATATATATATGTGTGTGTGTGTATATATATATATATATATATATATATATATATATATATATATATGTATGTATGTATATATTTATAAATATGTATACCTGTATCTGCATATTTGTGTCATGTATCTGAAGTCTGGTAATGTTGGTGGCTTCCACATAATACATTCCCCCATAGGAGCCAGACTGTACTGCATGATATGTTACCAATAACAGACTGACATCATACAGGCGGGATGTAGTACAGGTAACATCATATGCCCATGTTGTCACTGGTCCTGGTTATGGGATCTCCACCACTTGGTGGTGTATTGCAGGGCGGACGTGTTTGGCTGGGGGGGATGCCTATTTGTACAATTTGTATAGTGTGCGGTGCCTCTCAATCCCATTAACATAACATGTAGCCTGTTACACTCCTCTCCCTAACAGCTACATGTGCCTTGCAGTACCAGCACAACAGTGTTATACCAATGGGTCGGTAGGCATTAGAATCCCATTGAGGTCTGCCACATGTGTGTATGTGTGCATGTGTGCATATCTGTAGGGTACACCAGTCCGAGTCCACATACTCCTATTACGATACACATTGCCACACAATAGTATGGATATTGTTGTTGTCACCCATAGGTGTGGCAGTGCAACGCAACACCCTACTATGCCTGTGGCATGTGCATCACATGCATATCCCTGTGGTACCACTGTTGTGATATGCAATGGGTTGTTATTGCGTCATGGCCAATGTGTGATAGTGGGTATGTCAGAGTATCAAGATGGGTTCTAGTGTGTACAATATCCAGAGGGGGGTGTGGGTGCTATGTATACTGTCTTTACACTATGGTACACCTGGTATATGGCCCATGTACCACTCTCAGGTGGCCAATGTCACCATCACCCATATAGGTAACAGATACAGCCCAGTTACACATGTGCTGTGTGCAGCCTACCTGTAACACAATTGGCACATTGACTAGTTAGTTAGCAACTATACAACCAGGTCTCTAAGATGTGTGTCTACCTGTTATGTGTCAGTCAATGTGTATATGATGGTATAACACACAATGTATTCTCCACATACAAACATTACATCCCCCATTACCATATTGTATGTGTCTGTAGATGGTCTGCATGTAGCACGTGACCTGGTACACACCTCTCCCTACAGATGGTGTCATGTGTGCAATGACAGCCACACAGTTCAGTAGCACTACATACCCGGGTTGGGGTCTAGACACAGTGTCGCCAAGTAAGGATGTGTGTGTATGTGGATGGGTTGACATAAGGGTGCAGATTATACCTGTTCCCGGAGGCCACCAGTCAGGTTTGCACAGCCAATAACTGTTATACATACCTGTGGCATGTGTGCAACTGTACACCACATATGTTACGTCCATGGTGTCACCACACTGACATACCCCTGTGAAATATGACTGCGGACCATCCTCCTGCTGACACATGTATGCCTACAGCACAAATGGATGACAGTATGGGGATGTCAATTGGTGTTACCAACAGCTGAGATGCATCATAGCTGCATGGCTACACTACCTGACATGTATGCAGTACATATTACCCCTGACTACATTCTACACTGCAGTACATTGCGGCACTCTATCACAGTCACCATGTGCTTCAGAACCATGTTAGCCTGTCCCTGCATCAATGTTATGGATGACAGGGATGTGGCACAGGTATCATCATATGCACAGGGTGTGTGAGCGTCATCTTAGCTGCATGGCTACACTACCTGACATGTATGCAGTACACATTACCTCTTACTACAATCTACACTGCAGTACATTGCGGCACTCTATCACAGTCACCGTGTGCATCAGAACCATGTTAACCTGTCCCTGCATTGAGGTTATGGATGACAGGGATGTGGCACATGTATCATCATATGCACAGGGTGTGTGAATGTCATCTTAACTGCATGGCTACACTACCTGACATGTATGCAGTACACATTAACCCTGACTGCATTCTACACTGCAGTACATTGAGGCACTCTATCACAGTCACCGTGTACATCAGAACCATGTTGGCCTGTCCCTGCATCAATGTTATGAATGACAGGGATATGGCACAGTTATCATCATATGCACAGGGTGTGTGAAGATCATCTTAGCTTCATGGCTACACTACCTGACATGTATGCAGTACACATTACCCCTGACTACATTCTACACTGCAGTGCATTGCGGCACTCTATCACAGTCACCGTGTGAATCAGAACCATGTTAGCCTGTCCCTGCATCGATGTTATGGATGACAGGGATGTGGCACAGGTATCATCATATGCACAGGGTGTGTTGCAGGTGTACCAGAGGCCGAGGGTTGTCCAAACATGTGTCACCATGTGTGTGGGTGAGGGGTGTGGGTCCTTGATTGGGGCATGGTGATTTGCTGCATGTCAGTATGGGGTCACCCTAGGTGTGGTTGCATAGTGTGTGGGTATGCATGCACACAGTTCTGCCATCTGGCTGCGCTATACAGGTAATTTTGGACAGCTGCAGACCATACTTGGCAAGGTGTGCAGTTCACTGCCTCTGGCCATGGACATGCTGACTGTGCCTGCCAGGGGCTCTATGGGCACATGCAGGTACAGAACTTGAGGTGTTACTTTCCCCTGATGATGATATATACCTGCTGGAACCATGTCCCACCTGGGACTGGCCAGGGACACGTGCACGAGGCCTGCTGTGGTGTGGTGTGGACAGCAGCTCCTGTGGTGTGCTGGGGATGGTACTGCCACTACAGGAGTGGCTGTGCATCTTGACAAGTCCACATTGACTGCCAGCTGCTGGTGTCTCTGGCTTATGTCCACACGTTCTTTGCACCACTCCCACCACATGTTCTAGCACAGACATACCATGGTCGAGGAGGCCAACCATCTCACCACACTATCTATCCATGACCTCGATATATTCACGGAAGGCACCAATGAGTTCAAGGAGGTTGCCACTTACAGCTGCAAAAGCAGACCTCTGCAGCCTCAGACTCTGTCTGATGTACATTTCCATATATGCCTGTGCCTCCACTATGACCTGAAACATGCTCCTGGTGGTAATAGTTGTGGCACCTCTGCCAGGGGCATGATGACCTGCAGTCCTCCCTCAAGCACCACAGTACATCTGCTGATGTGGTGGCCTTCCGGACATCTGGCTATGCCAACTGTGACCCAACACAGTTGGCATGAACATCACACTTTCCTGGTCATTGCCACCAAGCGCCAACTGTCCCTCTGCTATGGCCACATGTGATGGGGTTTGTAGGGGCACTGTAACTGTGTGCGGGCTTGGGGTGGCTAGGAGGGTGATGACACATGTTGGTGCAGTGTCGGCCTCTGACAACCCTACCTGTACCACCATCATCACTGGTGTCTGTTGGGACACCTACCTCAGTTTTCATGCAGGAGGGACCCTGATCCACCTCATCACATGTTGGGGAAACAGATACACACATTAAGACCTGTACAGCAGTGCATAACAGTGCATACACTCACACTGACAGCCACCTTACTACCTCACTTTCCCTGAGTCTACAGACAGTCCCACAGTCAGTTACATATGTTCCCCATCCTGCATGGTACTTGCTAATTTACACGTATCACTACAGCCCATTAACATATCACTCCTCTCCATGCCTACACGTGTGGTTACAACACCTTTCCTGTTACTCCATCGCCTTCCTGACTTGGGTGGAGTAGATTGTACATATCCTCACTGCCGTCACCCTGTATTACCCTGTGTATGGGCAGTAATGGTGTACAGGTCCCTATATGGTTGGGGCTGCTACATTTACTACATATGTCACACACCAGAGCCTCATACTATAGTCTTGCTCAGTCCATGACTCATCTGCTGCACAAGCGACCCATCATGCTGACAACAGTGCTACCTGGATACACTCACTGATGTGCTGTGGTAATTCCCCATTGCATTTGCAGCAGTTGCCTAGCTGCTGCTGGCAATATGATGTGCATACCTGGTATGTACTGCACCTCCCAATGCATGATCAATGCTACAGACCTTGTTATGCTATCAGCTGTCCTGTGTTCACATACCTGACAGGTTGTCTTGGTGTCCCATGTCTCTCTCCATGTACAGCACAATCCCAAGGGGAAGTATCGCCATGTGGTCAATCCCACTATCGCCTGTGCATATATGGACACACACACACACACACACACACACACACACACACACACACACACACACACACACACACACGTACACACACATCTGACATGCATCATCCACACTCCACTAGACTGCAGTTTAGAACACAACCGAGACACACATACACATGCCCCAAACACTACATGTGGATTTGTACAACATTTGTACACACAGTCCTCCCATTACCCTTCTGTTAACATGCATTAGATATGGAGCTCAACAGCATGCAGTGCAACTATAGTGACATCATGCTAGTGGCAGTGTACATGTGTGTGAAGCATGCGCTTTGTTGGTAGGTGATGGCCCTTCCCCGTGTTAACACTGCATCCATGTACAAAGTGTTACTGTGGACATGTTCCGCACTCTGCCTTGTACTGTGCACCATATCTCACAGGTGTAGAAACCACTGATGCATCTGTAGTACTGTGTCAGTTATGTCAGCTCCAATGCTCACAGCCCCTATGTTGTAGCAACTCATACCTGGGATGATATGTGAGTAGCTATCATTTGTGGATGCCTGATGTCTGTGTTACAGATCACAATCTCAGCAGTGCATGTATGACCAGTACATGACTATTACACTGACAACCAGCGGATCTTACCATGGCTGTGAGGGGTGCCCTACACATGTCCCAGAACTCTGCATGGTTGCAAGATCTACTCATGTGTACATCCCTTGGAGTGCACACACTGCTGTCACGAGTGCTGTGGGGTCAGGGTTACATCTGCAACATTTACCTAACCGGATTGTGTGCAGCTGCAGCCATGGTGCTGTTGAGTCACACATGTCCCTACTGTAGGCACATGTGTCCTGCCACACTTCACATCCCTGTGGACACATTGCACATTGACAGGATGTTAGTTATCTTGCATGTGTCTGTTGTACCCTTCCGATACCCCAGCATGATCTCTACTGTGATGCAGTGCATTTCACAGCAACAAAACGTGAAAGTGTACAGCATGCAGTATGGTTAGGTGTGTTAGACGTGTGCATGGGATATCCAATAGCTATTACATGCCCAGTTTATCATCATGCATGAACACGAACCATACTCACCGGCTACGGGCTGCTGCCATGGTGGTATCCTGGAGTGACCTACATAGGAGTGTGAGAAAGCTGATGTCAGTGGCCACAGCTGTGGCATTCATAAAAGGTGAGTGCAGCATTACGTTACATCAGCAGTAGAATTACACAATATCACAGCTTATACACAACTGTTTATTACTACTTCACAGCAGCAGACTATGTATATGACATCTCAGTTTTGCATGATGTACATGTACAGATGCAGATGCATACACATGGGTGGGGTATCGATGTGCCCTGGGGCCTTACCTGCATGCTCCTCAGCTGGTGTGTCGTTGGCACCCACCTCCAAGATGTGCCCTGTCAGGTGTTGATGCTGCAGGTGGACAGGTGCCACAAGGCTGCTGAGAAGCTCCACAACACAGGTGAGGGGTGGATGGGTGGGTTGACCCCCTGTTGCAAGGTGATCCCCCCTTATGGTAGCTGCATGCTGACGTACATAGCAAAGCAGGTCGGTGCAATGATGCCGGACCTACACATAGATGCGGTTATGCAGTCTGACATCATTGACCCTGTGGACTAGCTCGTTCCACAGAGCGGTCCTCTCCTGTTGGTCATGGGCTGTCTGGCCAAACAGCAGTATGTAGTGCTGTACCAGGTGGTTGATAATGATCACTGTTTCAGTGGCACTGTACATGGGAAGACAACTAGGTGACATGTTTCCTGGAAGACATAAGGATGGAAACAGGTCTGAGCCACACATACAACAGGGTTACCGTAGTTCTTAATAAACATATTTGTCTCCCCCCACCATATCAGCTACAACAAACCATTCACAGACTGCAATTGTTATGTCAGCTGCTTACCTACCATTGGGACATATGTTGTATTGTACCAAGCTTAGTGCTATGTGTATGTGCCACGCTTTGTGCTATGTGCTTGTAGCCATGCTCCCTGTGGGGACATTTATCTTTGCTGGCATGTTACAGACTATTTCACCTGCATGCCATTGTCAGTGCCACTATATATATGTGTGTATAAATATACATCTATGTACATATATGTGTAGATATATGTTGTACGTTGTTGATATACCTATGTCTATATGAGTGTCTGTGTATCTGTACACATACATGTCCCATTCTGTATCACACAGATATGTGGAGTGCATACAGACATCTGGTCCGCATTCTGTAACTGTCTTTTATTCATAGCTGCACTGTTCTGGCTTGCTGCAACACATTGAGGTGCCACATGTGAACACAGATTAACATTAGGGTGGTAAATATGGTGTAAGATTGCTGTTATGCCTATTACACACCTATGGCATTTGTGAATGCTACACTACACATTAACATGACTGTCCTGCAAGTGGTGTACTCTGACACCCTTGTGTCTATCATGACGGCAGTACATCCACCACCAGCTATTGTCCACACTAACATAACATACACAGATATTATGGCTGACATCTTTGTCATTCATTGCTGATCTACACAGTTGGCAGGTATGTCCCACTGCTTACAGGGACAGACAGTATTGTCTAGAGCAGTTGTTCAGTGGGACATTATTGCAGGGACAACTACAGATGGCACATATCAAACATTCTGCATCATATAGTCTATTAATCTATACCAGATACTACATTAAATTACATACAGTTATGTTTTGCATACCTTTTATTCTTTGGACGGGTGTGATAACTTCCCGGTTGTGGCTTGTATGTATTTGTTTCCCACTGTGTGAGTTTCGTTTTATAAATTTTTTTTTCTCCCCCTCTCTCTGTCTCTCTCCCTTTCCAGTAGAGCGAATGAGTTGATTTGAATGGATTTCAGCATATCCTTTCTAGGTGATGCACATGGTCAGGTGATGGGCTCTGCACCAATCAGTGTGCAACAGTTGCTGACTGCGTGCAGCCTGTTGTGTAGTGATTCATTTAACCATTGTCATGGCAACCCAATACTATAAGTTGCTTACTCATGTGGGCGTTGTCCCTTCACCTTTCCAGTATGGAGGACATCCTTCCTGTATGTGGGCAGCAGTGTTACAGATGGCACGTTTCAGTACCTATTACAGCGGGGCTTGCTGACACAGGACAACTACACAATCTTAAGAAGTTCCAGACCTACAGACAGAGTGAGTAGTGTTGTTATGCGCATTGTATATTGCTGGTCTTGCAGTGTTTGCATGTACATAGTAGTTTAGGATGGAATGCAGTATGTCTGCATATCTCTCAACAGTGGGCCTATACACATGATGGCCAGTGGATTGTCTGTTTGCTTTTGCCTGTGCACCACACAGGTCTTGTCCTAGAAATATCCCCGGCAATCTGTCTGTTGCGTGCTATCAGTACATGGCTAATTCCAGTTGCGTTCCTGATGTGCTATTCCTGCATAAGGGTATGTTGCAATGAATCCTGTAACACCAGCAATTTGCAGGGTGTGTAACAGCAATATTACGAGTATGGCCCTGTGTTCCTGCCTCAGTCCTCCACATATATGGCTGGCTTTGTCCTGCTGTGATACGGTTAGGGGTTGTTCGGTATTGGCCTATCATTATTTACTGCTAGCATTCCTGCTATCATCCCAGTCATATCGTGGACTCCCACAACATTTGTTGGACAGGGTCCATACATGTGACAGATACATAGACATTATCACAGGTAATAAATGTCCCCCTAGATCTTGACTACAGGGTGTAACTGATGGCTGCTGAACTACATCTGTTATTGTTTATTGTTACCTATCTTGATGGCAAATCCTTTGTCTACAGTTATACGAACTGACGGGCTTGGCCTGGACAGCATAGTATGTTATATATCAGCACTGTCTGCATCTACGTTTCTGTGTGGGTCTTGCATTCCTCACTCATTAAACATGTCCAGATCTATGTAGGTAATGGCATACATTATTTTAAAATACACCATTAAGGGTTGTCTGTGTATACATACCTGTGTGTCATCTCATGTCCTTTGAATAGTGAGTGGGTATATGTGTAATGCAGTACTCCTGTTCAAGTGTAAATGTCATTTAGTAGGTTATATACAGCAAAACGATGTTGATATACCGATTTCACATGGAAAACAGAATGTGCTGCAGTGGGACTCGAACTGGGAATGCATGCACATTAGGCGGATGCTCTGCCCACTACACTATTGCAGTTCTGCTTAATTTGCATATTTCTACCTTAATGTCATACCCATGCTCCCTTTTCCCAGCCCCCGAGCTCCACGTACACAGCATCCATCCATTCTCCAGTTGCTAGCCCTGCCATACCACACCTCCACATATTTCCCTCTCTGCATGTCTCGGTACTCCTCCATTTTACTGTCTCGATGCAACCTTCTGCAGGCTCTTCATCATTTAGTGCACATACGTTTGAGCCTTCCCTTGATCCTCCTCCGATACTGGTGGAAACATCATTGTGATCCACAAAGTCTGGTGTGTCTCCCCCAGGACGGACCTGTTCTTGTGTCACGAGTAGACTTTGCTGGTCTACACTGTTTCTCCCACTGGTAGCATCCTGCCAGGGATTTGAGAAGCAGCAATCTGCTCACACACCAGACCAGCCTCATCACCTGCTTCTGTGGATGAAATAAGCCCCCACAGTGTGCCCTGTTTTCCATTCCTCTCTTCAGTATTATACAAGACTACTGTTCTCACAGTATGCGTGGACAGGCACTGTTCATTGATACTCATAGACTGCTCGGAATACTGTGACCGAGCACTGTGCATATGTTTGCTGGTATTAATGTACATACTTACATACATTTACTATACTGCTGACTGTGCCAGATGATATGTTTGTGGTAGCAGCTGATTGTATATTTGCCATGCCTTCGTGGTAACTCACTTGGACTATAGTTTGCAGGGGGGGGGGACCTGGGAGTGCTGATTATGTTGTTACTGGCCACGATGAGGGCTGTGGGTTACAGCGTGCCTAAGGCACTGCGGGAGAAGTGTAGGTGGGTATGTGCTGGTGTGCGCGAGGCTCAGATCTGCTGACCTCTGGTTACGGCGTCTTACACTGGGTTGGCCTTCATATTGCTTAACCAGTGTGGGCAATGCTTACTGCCTCCCAAACAGGCATAATCCCACTTGCTGCAGCATACCCCCATGCTACTTCATGTATTTAGTTCACATTTTTTGTCCAGGACAATTCGACTGGATGCTTCTCCATTGTCAGCAGTGGCCTGGGGAGTGAAGCTCCACAGTAATCCCCACCTACACATTACACGTAGTACTGAGGTGTACACATTCATAGAGAGTAACAAACTTAACATAGCTATGTACCACATTCTTCATGCCTAGTTCACATTAACATGTCGGTATTATACATGCAAAGGTCAGGTTTACATGTCAAGTATGACTGTTGACATAGGTCAGTTTAAGGTGAACTGTGATTCCAGTTTAACAGTTCTGGATAGGTTACACTCAGGTATTCAGGTTAGGTTTACTTATGCCATAAGTGTGTGTTAGAGCAGAAGTGAATAGAGAAGGAGTAGGTAGGTCAGTAGAGGGGGGGACATTGTAACTGTATATTAGGCCGTTGGTATGATTGGTGGTGGAGCAATAGGGAAGGCATGCAGGATGTTAGGATTTGTATGCGGACAGGACAGGAGGTGTCGGTTTCACTAGTTGGTGTAGGGGTATGGAGTGTTATTTGGTGAGGGATTCACCAGATGGTGAGCATGTGCTGCCTCAAGTGTGCTTGAGGTGTTCCTTCATGTGTTATTTACATGTGTCGTGTGGGACAGCTGAGGTAATACACGTGGGTAGCGGGTTCCAGATTCTGCCAATATAGTTGGGGAAGAGGGTGACACCTACCTGTGACTGTGAACAGTAGTAGTAATAAAACAGGGGTCGATAGGTAAGTGGTGTTAATGGGGCACACAGAGAGGCAGATAGTAGGGGAAATGTCCAGGGATGTGCAGGTAGGTTGACGGGAAGGTCCACAGGTGGCCATTTCTTCTCCAGCAACAGCTGTGTATATACACTGCATTTGGAGGTAGGTTTGGACACTCACAACCCTGGGTGGGGGCCGGGACAACAATAATACCTTGTGATGCCAAGTAGTTCGCCTTACATGCCTACAGTGGGTTGTTGCGATCATGTGTTCTTTGGTGTTATTTAGTGGGATTTGCAACAATAAATCTGGTTATACTGTACTTTGTCATGTAAAATAGACTGTGCTGCAATGGGACTCATAGCGGGAGTGGCTGCTTGTTGGGCGGCAGCTCTGCCCATTGAACACTATTGCTTACATCCCTGAGGCGGTCCGAATAGAACCACCCCAGCAAACACCTGCATGCCTAGACCCATAATTACATATCCGTAGTTCCCCCACCCGCACCTCCTCTATGGCACTCATCCTTAGTCTGGTTGCAGGTTGGGTCTAAACACACCATTACACACTGCCCACTCTCCACTTCACAGGACCCATCTTGTACATTGTCTAGACCCATGGGTCATCAGGCTTTCCCACCCTTGTAGTCCGGGAACGTACACGCCACGCCTTGAAAGGTCATTGCACGGGCGTCCTCCTATAACAGGATAATTTTTGGGGTGTCCCACAAGGGACGCTCCTGTCTCTGTTCCAAGATTAGACTTCATGGGTCCACTGTGTCCCCCCCCGGTTGTATCCTGCCTGTGGTCTGGGGAGCAGTGGATTGTTTACATTGCTTGTGTGTTTGTTTGTATGTTTCCCCTGACTGGATGGGGGGTTTCATGCTACATGTTACACGTTTGTTGAGTGGGCCCCTCACCTCCATTGGCATGGCCTGTGAGAACATATGTCATTCTTAAGTGCTGTTATCATATCATAGCTATATATATATATATAATGACATGTGGATGTATGGGTGTCTGCATATGTATATATCTATATGTGGGTATTTATATATAAATGTCTATCTATGTATGTATACATTTGTACTACAGAGAGGGAGAGGTATATATCTATTTAGTTATGGGTATATATACAAACACACATATCTCTACATATTTAACTACATATCTTGTAATGTTGCCTGTTATTGCTGGGTACTGTGTTTCATGTTCATACCAGCCATCCTTGTGTGCCACGTATGCTTTGCGATGCCTACAACTAAATCAGTTAGTGTACACAGAGTCACTCATGAAATCTATTGTTAGTACCAGGTAATCATTCATCCCATGTGGGACAGCCCGAATATTGGGTATACAACTTTCGTCTACACCCAGAGTTACATAGGTACCCATGACTCTGTGCATGGACTATGGCGTGTGCCACACCTAGGATACTTGGGTCGGGACATCATACGGGATGGGTCCCGGGGGGTGGGGGGCAATGTGTGGTGGTGTGGTAGCTACAGACCGGTAACCAGGGTAGGGATGGTGGCTGCATGTGTACTGCGGGTGGGGGGAAGCAGAACTGTGGGCTATGCATGTATGGGATGGGGATGGCCTGGGTTGGATGGGCCTGTACTGTTCAGCCCGCCTAGTGGGTGGGGGAGAGGGGTATGTGATGTCAACATGTGAAACATAACAGAGGGCTCATTTAATTCCCTAGTTCACTGACAGATGTACAATACAATGAGCTTGGTAGTGTATTGCAAGGCGGACGTGTTTGGCTGGGCGGGGGGTAGGCAAATTCGTACGTGACGTATATTGTTTGGGACCTCTCAAGCCCATTGACGGTACATGTGCACATATATGTTTCTGTTCATCTACCATTGGTATCCACAAATGTATGGCCATATATACCTCTGTGGATATATATATATATATATATATATATATATATATATATATATATATATATATATATTTGCTTACATATTTCTAACTATATCCATATATATGGAGACATATATCTGCGTACATATATGTCACTTGATATGTATATGTGGACATATAGATGTTGACATATATATGTGTAGTTGTCGGCATTTGCATGTATATCTGTTCATATATTTGTATATATATGCATATATCTCTGGGTATTTATATATATGTATATATATCTATCTAATTTGCACATATCTCCCTCCTGGAAATAACATTAATACACTTGAAAACATACTTGGTCACCTATCTACCCACCTACCTCAGGAAACCATTGTATTAGGAGACTTTAATATAGACTGGGCAACCTGTAGTTCCCCTAATCCTACCAATCACATACATCTACACAGTTTCTCACAGATAATAACCACCCCTACTAGAATCCATAAGCCAAACAACAAGGAAACCACCCTAGACTGGATTCTTCTCAACAGCCATCTTGATACTTATAAACCAGGAACCCTTCCCGATGATATCAGTGACCATATGCTAACCTATATCATTAAACAAAAAATTCATAGCCCTAACACTAATAATTTTAAATCCTCCTGCTCCAAAAAATTCTTTAATCCAGACAGTTTCCAAAACGAACTAAAAGCATGTGACTGGTCACCTATGTCTCATCTTCAACTTGATGAAGCAGTGACCTACTTTAATACTAGTTTCCTTCAAATCCTAGATTACCACGCCCCCATTCGATCATCCCGAATAAAAAACAAAATTGCCCCCTGTCTTACAAAACATACTAGGCAAAAGATCCTCCTCAGAAATAAAATTTGGGCCAAATGGAGAGCCTCCAAAAGTCCATCTCATCACCTTTACTTTAAACAATTAAGAAATGCTACCAAGAAAAACATTCTCAGAGACAAAAAAGATTATTACCTTAACCTTCAACAAACCCACCAACAAAAGCCACAAAAATTCTGGACATGCATTAACAAACTTCTTAAACCAGGCCACTTTAAATCTTCTACCCATTCAGGATTTAACCCTAATAACTCTAACCTGATACCTGATGCCTTTAATAACTATTTTACAGAAGCCATTCTAACCCTAGCTAATACTTTACCACCCATCACCACGCCACCATTACATACCAATAATACTATAACTCCAACCTTTCATATTCAACCTGTACCCACATCCCTCATTTCCAACCTTCTTCAAAAACTTAAACCATGCTCCCCTTCTGCTGACTGTCTTCCAGTATAATTCCTGCAAATTGCAGCTAAAGAAATTGCCTATCCCATCTCCATCCTTATAAATAGAACAATTTTAGAAAGCAAAATCCCTTCCATATGGAAAGTATTGCACATCATCCCTCTACACAAAGGTGGATCATCTACCGAGCTCTCCAACTTTTGGCCTATCACCTTACTCTCTCCAATAGCTAAAATAATGGAAAAGTGCATACACAAACAATTACTTGCCCACCTTCTCCATAACAATTTACTTGCAGATTGCCAGCATGGTTTTAGACCATTTCATAGCACAACAACTGCCCTGCTATCATTTTCTGACTTCATAAACAAAAATTGTAACAATAATACTTTCTCCTCTGCACTGTTTATTGACCTCTCAAAAGCCTTCGATATGGTGAACCATAACATGCTTAATGACATACTAAAAGCCCAATCACTCGATACACAAGCACTACATTGGTTTAAATCCTACCTTGAAAACAGACAGCAAGCAATACTTTGGGACAATGCTCTCCCTGTAAACATTGGAGTACCACAAGGCTCTATATTAGGACCCCTTCTCTTTTCATTGTTTATTAATGATCTGCATACCAAAATTCCTCAAGCCACCTGCATACAATATGCAGATGACGCGACTTTAATTTGTTCAGCCAAGTCCATAACCTCTCTTCAGTCCCTCACTCAAACAGTATTTAACAGTGTTGAAAATTGGTTTATGCAACACTGTCTCCTTTTAAACCCCCCAAAAAACAAAATTATTGATCTTTGCTCCTACTCATAAGTCACCTCATCCACACTTCACAGTCACCTCTAGCAATGGAACTAACATATCCCCTGACACTAACCCATCTACTGGGAGTAACAATTGATAACAACCTTAGCTATGATGACCATATTAATGCTACAATAAAGTCTGTCAACAAAAAAATAGGCACCCTTTACAGAATCAAACCCTTCCTTACCCCTTCAGCCAGAATCACTATTGCCCAGACTCACCTAATCTCTACCCTTTTCTATGCTTCTGTGATATATACCAACCTATCTAGAAACAACCTCACCAAACTTTCTACTAGTTATAATAACATAGCCAGATTTGCCACTGGCACCCCTTTCAGAACTCACCACTGTCACAACCTCAAACAACTGGGATGGTTGGAACTGCAGAACCTACTACTTTGTCAACAACTTATCACCCAAAAGATCCTTTATCACCCTAATAATACCCCAATCCTTACTAATCTGATTACCCCCTACAAAAATCTTGCAACTCTATGCTCAGCTAACAAAATTCTAGTCTCCACTATTAAATCTAAAAACAAACCTGGGGACTCACTTTTCGCCAACATAGTAGGAAAAAGCTGGAACCAGCTTCCTAGTGAACTTTCATCTCTTGCTTCCACTCATCTCTTTAAAAAGCATCTTAAAGAATATCTTAAAAATCACTGGCTTTGTCCCTGCTCTAACCCTGACTGATATACCCAGACTGTTATCTCTTTCCCCTTTTTGCTCTCCTTACACTTCTATACTCCACTGTTGTATGTCTCATACCTGAAAAAAAAAATATATATATATATATATATACATATAAAACAATTTTTTACAATTCAATATATATATTTTTTTTGATTGCTCTCTCTCAAATTTTTGCTCTCAGTATTTGATCTTAGCGTTAACCGGCTCCCAGCATAGCTAACATAGCCCTGGGCAAATGGGAGGAGGACTTTGTGTTAAACAACACAGACTACATGCAGCATATCACATGCTATTTACGTTTTATTGACGATGTCTTTATTGTGTGGGAAGGTGACACCTTGCAGCATGGAGATTTTATCACTTACCTCAATCAAACAACCCCCTTTTATTTTTTATTTATTTATTTATTTTATTTTTTATTTTACATTTGTTGACCGGGCTAGTCCAGCTGGATATATGTCCATTTTCAGTGGAGGCCCGGGGAGAAAAGCTCCACAAATTACAACAACATAAAAGGTCAAGACAAAGACAATAACAGTATAATTTGGTACATAAGTTTTAACAATTATAGTACAAGCCTAAGATTATATATTTTATATTTCAGTAGGAAAAAGGAAAAATTTATCTAAGAATAGATGAATAAGACTAATACATTTGTATTAGAAATGGTGTAGTACAAATCTTTATAACATATTACAAAATTAGATACACCTAGTAATTTATGATAAGAGATACTGAGGTCTCACAAAAACCTAAGAAAGAAAAACACTAGAGATCAATAGATAGAGTATAGAAGAACAGCAAACAAGGATGGATTTCTAGTGTTATTTAACACATAGGTTGTGATACTATATGAAGGTGTTTGATCATTCCATTGTATATACTTATTTACATGAGAAAAAATCCTAAGGAAGGTTAAGCTCACTAAAAATTAGTGAGATAACACAAGATCATGATAGGCTAGGAATTGTGGTTGTCTAGTTAATAGTTAGGTACTTAGTCTGGGTTAACACAGGGGCATAGCCAGTGTGATTTCAGGTAGGGTTTAAGCTTGCTTTTAAATAAGCTGACAGAGGATATTGAGGTTAGCTGGCTTGGAAGGATGTTCCAGGCTTTACCTACTGTATTGGAGAACAAGGTGTCACCAGCTAAGTTGTTGGATTTTGATATTTGTACAAGTAGGTTATTAGCTGAGCGTAAGGTCTTGAGGTTATTATAGGGGATGACTAGGGATGTACATATGGGTGTATTTTGAGGTAAATACAGGATCTTATGGGCTACTATTAATTGATTGAAAAGTATTAAATTTGGCAGCTCTAACCATCCTAACTGATTCAGATTGATACAGTGATGAGTTCTATAGGAGGACCCAGCTGCAAATCTGGCAATATTGTTGTAGGAGGATGTAAGTTTACTCAGATTACTTCTACATATTTTGGTATAGATAGGGGAGGCATAGAGCAAGGTAGAGATGAGGTGGGTATGAGCAATAGTAACCCAGGCTGGAGGTGTAAGAAAGGGTTTTATTCTATAGAGGGAACCTAGTTTCTTGTTTACTATTTTTATGGTGTTGTTAATGTGAGGTTCAAAGGACAAGTTGTTATCTATTAGTACCCCGAGTAGTTTGGTGGTTGGTTCCGGAGATATTATAGTTCCATCATTTGAAGTAATAGTAAAGTTAAGTGGGGAGGTTCTGCGGGTGGGGGTAAATAGTAGCATTTTTGTTTTTTTGGGGTTAAGGATAAGATGTCTTTGTAGGAGCCAGTTTTCAACTGTACTAAAGGTCATTTGGGTTAGTGAATGAAGTTCTGATTGAGAAGCAGCAGCGCATATGAGTGTGGAGTCGTCAGCGTATTGGATACAGTCAGCTTGAGGAATTACAGAATGAAGGTCATTTGTAAAGATGGAGAAGAGTAATGGGCCTAATATAGATCCTTGCGGGACCCCTAGAGTGACTGGGACGTGGGAAGATAAAGTATTTTCCCATAGTACAGCCTGCTGCCTGTTATGTAGGTATGATTGGAACCACTGTATAGTATGGTTGTCCAATGACAGGTTTTTGAGTGTGTCTATAAGGAGGTGGTGATTCACCATGTCAAATGCTTTGGACAGATCAATAAAAACAGCTGAGGATAGAGTATCAATATTACGATTGCTGTTAATATGGTTAGTGAAGGATAAGAGAGCAGAGGTGGTGCTATGAAATGGTCTAAAGCCATGAAAGCCCTTCCTGAAGTTTACCTCTTCCCATAGCTGTACTTCAACCACTTTCTTAGATATGCAGATTTCCAAGGACATCAACAATAACAGAATCACCACTGATCTATTCAGAAAACTAACAAGGGTTAACTTATTACTCCACAGTAAAAGTCTACATCCTACAAAAACCAAGTATAATGTAGTGAAATCCCAAGGCTATAGATTAGCTCGAATCACCACAGAGATGGAACCATTTTTGAGAAACCTGAACAACTTAGAGAATGATTTTCTAGTGAGAGGCTATGAAAGTCAGATGTTAAAAAACATCCTGGAACCCATTATAGAACTGAAAAGGACTGAAGCACCTTCACTCAACCTCCCCAGTAGAAAAATGTTAAGTAATCCCACAGAGAATAACAAATGCAAAAATAGCTGCATCCTGACATACACTTTGGATTATCACAGTATCAAAAATATTACTGAAGAAAACTGGGACATTGTCACAGGAAACCCTTTTCTGATTAACATCTTAGGTGAAGCCCCATCATTTGTTTATAGGAAGGCCAGGAATATTAGAAGTTTTTTTGAATTTAAACCTAGACCATGTGAGAAAAGCACTAAAAGATGTGAAACTAATTGTACATTTTGTATAGTTATACAGCAAGGTGATAGTTTTTATTGCCCTTATTTAAAGAAGATCATTAAAACCAGTGTAGGGGGTGACTGTAACACTAAAAAAGTAATTTACAGGGCATAGTGCAATGAATGTGATGCATTCTATGTGGGCAAGACTGTAAATAAACTCAAGCGAAGGATTTCATGTCATCTGTCAGAAATCCACTCTGGATGTAAAAATAATGCACTAGCCAAACACCTTTCTCTTCATAAAAGACACACAGGTTTTAAGTTCCAGATCCTGGATCGCATAGACATGGGTGATCTTGAAGGAGACATCCCGAATATTCTGGTAAGACAGGAACTCATGTGGCAGTTAAAGCTGAACTCTTTTAGAAAGCCTGGACTAAACTACTACTGTTCAATTAAAAGTGCACTGGAACTTAGAAAATTGCCACATTGTTTACATGACTAAGTGTATTTTATTTTATTTTTTCTACAAATTGGTTTTAAATACCATTTTAAATCATTTGACATTTAAGTGTATATTTTGTTTCCATCATCATACATATATTTTTTACTTTTTCTGGTTCTCTTTTTTCCACTTTATTCAAAATGATGGTAATAACAATACTAACTAATTATACAATTATATAGGTTTTTAGGGTTCTTGTACACAGACCTGAAGAAGTCTAGAAGGACGAAAGCGATCTTTGTTAACAATAGGTTATGAAAATAGAAACTGATTTTTACATGCAAAATGTATATGTATATATTTATATATAATTTTTCATCGCAAAATGAACTAAGGTTGATATATTTCCAGCCATGTAGTATATTGCCTTGTATAAAATCACAGACTTAATAATTTGGTTAAATAAGATGTACCATTAAAGTACATTAGGGCTATATATTATTATGACAGCTACTAGGTAGGGCAGGACCAGCTCAAATGTCACACTGATGGGGGAAGGGATGTGAATTTAACATGTGTACCAATAACACTTTGTTTTACAGCACAATAAACCACCCCCATGCCTGATAAAAAGTATATATATATTTAGAAAGCTTGTGAGGAAATTACTACTCTATTTTTGTTTTACTTGGATCGCTTGTCTGTGTACTTAATAAAGGATTTTCGACTGGAAACAGACTGCCTGCCTTGCTTGGATTACTTTCGAATACTTAGTAATACTGTAGAATTATATATTCTCTACTATTACTTTTTGACTTGACAAGTTTACGTTCGCTACTTCTACTACTATTGTCTGATCTGATTAATATACAGTGATTAACTAGAAATATATGGACTGAAAATCTTCCACACAGAAAAGTTTCTTACACTGTTTTGTTTTTAGACCCACTACACTTCAGTGGGTTATTTTGAGACTTCGGGGATACCACGGAGATTACTTGTTTTTTGATCTTAGCATTAACCTACTAAGGACTCTAAATAACTTATGTCAACCTCAATGTAACAATGTCCTGTAATTTGTTTTGACTATTACTGTATATTGTAATCTTTGTCACTGCTAATGCTTGGAGCTTTTCTCCCCGGGCCTCTACTGAAAATGGACATATATCCAGTTAGACTAGCCTGGTCAACAAATGTAAAATAAATAAAATAAAATAAAATATGTGACTACATCTATAGATATGTTGTATCCATTTAGATAGTGATATATTTGCACACACACACCAATCTAGCTGTAGGTATACATTCTCTGTACTGTTTCATGACTGGACTGGGGTTATGTTTCTGACAACATACGATTTCTGCATATCTGGCATGGCATAGTGGTCAATCATTTTGTATATGGTGTGCATGGTCCTGGGTTCCGACTTTGCAGTAGCTGTTTCTTTTGTAGCAGGGCAGAACACCAGCCATTGGATACGGTGTGCTTAAGGCACGTTTAAGCGGTTGTAAGTGGGTTTGCGCAGAGGTAAGCACTGCTGACTTCCAGTCACAGTGTCTTACACCCAGTTAGCTTGTCCTTTGCTTAGTCTATGTCGGCAGTGCTTAACCCCATGCAAATGCACTTGCACATGCTTACTAGTGCTTACATATGCTTACTACTGCTTATCTGTGCTTATGCCTGCTTACTGCTGGCTTATTCATTATGATACTGACTCTTCACATGGGCATTTCCTGCAGTACTCCTGTTCATAAAAATTATGTTATTTAGTGTGTTTTGCATTACAAATATTGCTTATACCATGCTTTGCCATGTAAAATAGCCTGTGCTGCACTGGGACTCGAACTGGGAATGCCTGCTCGTTAGGGGAACACTCTGCCCACTACACTATTGCTGACATGTTTCATTTGCATATATCATCCTTGTTATCCTCTTCAGCCTTTTGGGCTGCTTTCACCGTGGCTGAGCAATGGGCACACCCGTGCACCTACAGTTAGCTGTACTCGGAGCTTTAGACAACAATACGGGGGTTTCTTCTTTTCATCTTTATGTCTTGTTGCTGTTGTACGCATGGGGAACTGTTGGTGGGGATATGCTGACACCTATGAGCGGCCTCACTCATTTATTTCCACTTTCTGCTGTTCTACTTTGCATGGGCATGTTTATTCTGAGTGTTCTACTCTCAGACACACCCCCTGCACTCATACACGCTCCATGTATGCCTAGGATGTCGGGCAGCCCGCCTTCATTAATATGCATGGCGCTCTGCCATCCTGCTCCTAAGCAGCCACTTCTGTGCAGGACTACACTAGTCCTACATGAGAGATTAGTAAATCCAGGGGAGTGTCTTCAATATTATATACTGACACTCTTCAAAGCATGTTTAGATGCCTGAGAAAGGGTAGCAACTGAGTGGTTCAGAAAAGAGCTCTCTTCTGTAAGAAGAGTAGAAGCCAATTCGCTCAGACTGTCCATATGACATAGTATAAATTTCCACATATATGCCTGGTAATCCTGAATTCTGAAGGCCACATTGGAAAAATAAAACATTCTCTTACCTATACCCTCCTTTTCACCAGGTGAAGGGTTGGTATTAAGCAGGAGTCTTTTGCCA
Organism: Protopterus annectens; assembly: GCF_019279795.1. Lineage (NCBI taxonomy): Eukaryota > Metazoa > Chordata > Ceratodontiformes > Protopteridae > Protopterus > Protopterus annectens. Next base: position 1,262,624,933 of record NC_056739.1, on the reverse strand, counting down.
GTATAAAACACCAATGAAATGGCAGCTGGGTCTGACCTAAGGTGAGGGAAAAGAAATTTATTAGCCTTAGGTACATTATACAGCTTATCTGTTTTTAGGAACTGATGGCTGGTTATCCAGATTAGTGTAAGCATCATTCAACAAATCCCCCAGGGCTGGAAGTATAGGAGGGATGAGAGAGGAATGAGGTGTTCCCATCTGTAACATATCATATCTCTTCAGTCCAGGGGGAACATCTATTTGTTCTCATAAAAATGCTTCATTCTGTTCTGATCAAAAGAAAATCTCTCCACGGGAGGATAAGAATAAAAGTTTTCTCACAGTCTGAGAGTTGGGCTTGGGAATCTGCAGAAGAAGGTTTACTCTGTCAAATCAAGATCCTGTTTCCTCAGGAGTAATTTGACATGGAACACCCCTCCCTCACTACACATACCTATTACTATCACCACACCCCCATGTACATGAAACAAATTAGTGGATGCTTTCAATTCCCCCGATTCTTCGAAATCACATGGCCATCTGTAATTATATTCTCCTCAGTACCATAGGCAAATACTCCACACACTAATTGTCAGTAATTCATTTCCTATTTTCTTTTCTTCAGGGCATGCAGATTGTTTTATTTTTGTATTATATTTAGAGATTCATTATGTATCTGTAGCTACTGCTGTATTTCTCCTATACCTCTTTACATAATTGCTTGCAGATTGATTCATTGTGTACTATACTTTGAGATGTTTTATGTATCTTTAGTTACTGTCATTTATTTCAAGATTTCTGTACTTTATGTTACTTGTACTTTAACAATTGTTCTGTGTCGAGCTTTTCTCCCTGGGCCTCCACTGAAAAAGGGCACAAACTCAGTTGTGCATACCCCATCAACAAATGTCAAAAAATATAAATAAATAAATAAATAAATAAATAAATAAATAAATGCATTTGTAAATGCTTCTGCATATCGGGATTTACTGCATGTAATTCTTGTCAAGCCAAGGTAAAGAACTGATATTTCTTAATAGTAATAGCTTCATCAGAAGAACAATGTTTTACTTTTTATTTTTTATCTTAATAGGAGTTCCAGTAGAAGAAGACTGACTTAAAAGAGGGACACCTGCCCAGTCTAATGGTTTCTTGTCCCAGTTATCCTGAGAAGAATTTCCCGGAATTTTTCCCAGACCCAGAGGAGATGGTTTTCCCATGCCCATATCAGACACAAGAACAGCCAAGGTGGACATGGCTAACCCAGTTCATGCTGGCTGAAAGCACTACAACAGAGGAAGTCGGACAGGAACAACCAAATGGCCACTGCAGGTTCAACCACTATCGACCAAGGAATAGAGTGAGTTCATTCCAATGGCAAAAACTTCTTGGTAAGTGATTTTTTTTTCATTCTAGGAACTTTGGGGAGAAGAACCAGCTGGACTGGTGTGAATATCCAAGCTGTAAACAGGGAAGAAGCACCAAAAGCAGTAAGCATTGCTGTAGCGAGTTGGTCAGAAGGTAAACTGTCACTCACTAAGTATTTACAGGCAGTACACTTAAACAATCAAGACATTCCCCAAGTCCCTTAGGTTACAAAAAATAAAAGTAGAACAGAGATTTTCTGTCAGTACTGTTAAACATTCACACACACACACTGACAGAATCAAAATGGCAGGTAGGTTGTCCTGAAGTGAGCATAAGCATTACACTGACACAATTTCCCATCCCTTCCTCTGTAAACTTTTCATCCCACAAATTTCAATGTCTTTTATGCTAAGGCCAGTGTTTTGAACTGCACTTGGATTATATTTCTTTGGATTGTACCTGTGATTGCCGTAGTGGTTCATATGTTTTTGTTAGTTTCTACCCATATTTCCTTGGTTGAGATGATTTGCTGTATTTTAGTGAAATTTTTCATCTTTAAGATGGCCTGCCCAGAGTGCGATCTTTTATTGAATTTATCTCTGCATCCTACTCCTGGTGATACAGATAATATAATTATGGTCACCTTATTATGTACTGTCAATGAAACACAGAATTTGTTAAGAGTTCTCTTGGAGAGAACCAGTTTGGGACATGGTGCTAAAATAGACTCTGTGAGTTCAGATGAAGATGATCAGAACACTGTTATTGAAAATAATGAATATTTCAACTTTGAGAGTAGTGAGAACTTAATGGTTTGTGGATGCAAACATGTTAGCAGTGTCCTTAATATGACATGATCCGTTTGTGGGCATAATTCCATATAGCAAAGATGGAAATATCAAGTCTAAGGTAAAAGTTTATCTTAATTTGGAAAGACTTTTAATAAAATATCGGCCAATGGTTATTCAAACCAAATATTTTGAAAGATGTTTAGAACTAAGGATTGTTCCTAACAGGCTGTGTTTGTTTAAATGCCCTAATGGGGTTTCACTGAACGATCCATTTTTTTCTACACTACAGACTTTTTTAACAATACTGGAGTTGAATTAGTGAAGTTACTTAATGATTGTAATAAAAGAAAAATTGAGGAAGCTCAGCAGGAGGTTCTTAAGGTTGACCAAACTTTGCAACAGTTCTTGGCTAAAGAGCTGAGTCTAAAGAGGGATTTAAACCATACTCTTTTGATAGTTGAATGACATGAAAGGATCATAGTTTCTCGAAAAATGAAAAAATAAATCGAGACATTCAAGCTTATAATAATAATAAAACTGCTTATTCCTATTTTCTACCCAAAGATAGGAAGAGAATACAGGATGTTGTTCGTGATGGGTCCAGCTTAAGAAAGGGTTCTGATATGACAGTTTTCCAATGTAAACTGTTGAAGAAGAACGCCAACTGCTAACCACACAGATGTAAAGGAATCCAGTAGAACTCACTAAAACCAACTCTGGATACAATAAAAGCCCGTTGGAAACGTAAACTAATAGATTTATAAATATAGACAAGTTAAAACCATTTCAAAGCAATAAGTGTCATTTAAATCTAGATCTCCCCTCCCATGTGACTTTCTTAAAAACAGCCATTGGTTCTATTCACACAGCTAGTCAATAAATTATTCAGTAGTTAGATACATTGTAATTTAAACATCTTATCACTTGTAATACTACCTATGAATGCATTAAATCTCCGAGTCACCCTATTCTACACATGTCCTTGTAGTTTAATAAATATTACTTTACTACGCTAATTTGTAGTAAACTCTCTAACATATTATCGTACAATGTGTAGACAGGTAATATATCAAGTATACGAGTTTTAAAAATCAGTCAACAATACATCCAATACTAAACATACATTATATCAACTATGTTTACCTAAAATGTTGTTAGTCACAAACTTTTAGTACTTTTTATAGCACAGTCACGTTTTTAAAAACCAACATCATTAGCACAACAACATGAAAATACTGTGCCTATATGGTTAAAAAATTACAACCCGCATGATATTTAAAAACTGTGTATGTTAAAAACTAAATGGAATAGTATTTTTACACAAAATAATATATGTATATTTCTGCCACCATTATCAACATGCAGCAGATCAACTAATAATTGAGACTAACAACTTGGACACAGAAATTAAAAATGACATTGATTTCTTAAGATACCTATATGAATATGAGAGAATTTTTGACAGTATTGATCAATATATGTCAAAAATTAACACGATTAAAATCAAAAAAATCAAAAGAGATCTGAAGGAATACGAATTAGGTGTGGCCTACCCTAAACCTCCATCCTCACAGGGGAACTTTTTACCAAATGAAGGTCCCAATAGTGAGGAACAGCAAGAACAAGAGCGAACATTTACTAACAACATCAACCAACAACAAACTTTTCACCATGTTGAAGGAAATGGTCCAGTAAGACAGAGTGAAAGAATAGCAGCTAACAATAATGCGAACCATATTAATACATCAAGTGTAGCGGACAACACAAATTTTCAGAGGCGAGCCTCGAACTTTGTCCCAGTAAAAGGGAAAGGCTACACAGGGAAGAACAGAATGAAGAACAAACGGCAATAAGTAATGGACTAAGTTTAAGTCCAGTAGTAGAACAAAAGTGTCAGGTGTTGTGCAACACTACCAGGGATTTTAAATTTTTTAATTACTCAGATATTACAATTACGGACGACATGATAGAATTGTTGGCAAAAGGCCACACTTTTGTTCCTTCAACACATCTGGACATAGCAAGTATACTGATTGATTTGAAACTTTTTAGTCGTAAGTTAAATTTAGTAGCCTTAATGGGCGAACATTCAAATAACAAAAATTACTTCTATGTAGCCAGTGTATATAACCCCCCGTTACATCCATTAATAACACTGTTCGAACAAATCTGTGAATTAGATCTGCGTAATATGTTAGATAAACATGGAGTACAGTACAGGGGTAAAGGATGTAAACATAACATCAGTACAGCAGACAGGGACAACTTGAGATTTCTCTGCCAGGCACCAGTACGATTTATGGAACCGGATAAAGGGTGTGGGATAGCTATAATGAACAACTTTGATTATAATAAAAGGATGCTAGAAATTTTCGAGACTCAGACATACACAGAAGTCTCAAGGAATGAATTGAACGTGGCATATAGAAGAATTAGAATTTTTATAGAGGACTTATACATAGAAGCAAAAATTGATAAATCAGTATACAATTATTTAATTCAACCAGCACCTAGGATTCCAATTGTATTTGGCATCCCAAAGGTGCACAAAAGTGTGGACAGCCCCCCAATGCGTCCGTTGGTTGACGCAAGACATAGTATCACTTACTCATATGCAAAAGTAGTGGACAAGATTTTAAAGAAATATGTCACTTTGGAACCACAGATCTCTAAGGACTCATGGTCCTTTTTGGAAACAATAAATAAGTGTGCTTTTAATGAAGAACTCCTGTTCCTTACAATTGATGTGAAGGACCTTTATCCATCTATTTCCCATAGTGTAGGTATAGAGTGGGCATCCAATATGATGAGACGACATGGAGCTACAATGCCAGAGATAAACCTAATGGAAGAACTTTTAGATATAGTTTTGTCATACAATTATGTAATGTTTGACAAGAAATATTACAAGAGATTGATGCAGCAATGGGCTCCCCCTGTGGGGCCAGTTTTGCCAATTTGGTCATGGCAAACTGAGAAAGATTGTGTGTGTTAACACATTCTACATTTTATGAACACATTGGTCTTTACACACGATTTTTGGATGACATATTTATTTTATTCAAGGGTAAAATAGAGGAATTGAAGAGTATGGTAGACTTTTTCAACACGAGTACAAACTTTTTGAAGTTTACTTACACATTTAACAAAGACAAAATAGCATACTTGGACGTTGAGTTAAGTAAGGACTACCAGACTAAGACATTCGTGATGAAAATCTACCGTAAGGAAACATATTCCAACACATTTTTACAATATACAAGTTGTCACCCTTCACATCAGAAGAAATCTGTAGTGAAGGGCCAGCTTGTAAGAGCTTCTAGGATGGTTTCCAGGGACACAGACTTTGAAGAGGAATATGACACATTACACACATTTTTTACCCAGAGAGGATATCCAGTATCGTTAATACAAGAAGTAACGAGTGAAGTCCGACATAAAAGGAACAGGGGTATTTATACACCAATTCTGAAGTATAATATACAGCAACAGGGGATGACGAGAAATACAAAACCCATTTCAAGCCCTTTGTACTTTATTTGCACATATACATTGGATGCTAGTTTAGTAGTAAACATCATTAACAAGAACTGGACAATTTTAATAGGTGATGGCAGAATGAGAACTCTTATGCCAGAAAGACCAAAGGTGGTTTACAGAAGGGGTAGTAATCTTAAAGCTATTCTTGAGTCTGAACACATGAAAGTACATCCCAGAGCAGGAATGTATAAATGTAACATGTGCAGATATTGTAAGCACATTGATGAAGGCATAAATTTCCGTATTAGAGACAAGACATTTAAAACTAAAGGTAGATTCAATTGCCAAAGTAAACAAGTTATATATCTAGCTAAGGGTAATTTATGTCAAGCGTTCTACATAGGAAAAACCGATAGAAAACTTGGTGAAAGAATTTACGAACATGTATACTGTATTAGTAGATCCAAAGTAGAAAAATTCACTAGCTAGACATGTTAACGAGTATGAGGGGCATAGTTTTAAATTCAGAGTGATTCAACAATTACATAGTGATGGTAGAGGTGGACCTGAATCACATAGATTGGAGAGAAGTGAGCTAATATGGCAATTAAGATTAAATGCATGTCAATATCCAGGAATTAATGAACTTAGTTCCATTATGTGTATTCTATGCCTAAAGAACTTGCTTAGGTAACAACATTGTAATATACATAGATATAGGTTTGAGCACACTTAGTATATAGACAACGATTTTAATATAAAATGCGTAACAAGGGTTTGTTATTGTATTTTAGTTTATGATATTCTATTAAGTAGTAACACTATTATTAGAGTACTGTAAGGGGTCATATGTGAGTATATATGTATTCGTAGTTTGGTTTAGCGCTTTAATTCACTCTAGTCCGGGTACACGTTTTGCAGCCACATATAGGTGCCGAATGAGTAAGACCCTGAATTTATGTGAGTTTTATGGTACAGCTTGGCTTGTATTATAGAATACAAAAGATTTAGAAAACAAACGAAAACATATATACATATATTATTTTGTGTAAAAATACTTTTCCATTTAGTTTTTAACATACACAGTTTTTAAATATCATGCGGGTTGTTGATTTTTTAACCATATAGGCACAGTATTAGAAGACAGATGGGAGATCATTTAACATTTTCATGTTGTTGTGCTAATGATGTTGGTTTTTAAAAAAGTGAATGTGCTATAAAAAGTACTAAAAGTCTGTGACTAACAACATTTTAGGTAAACATAGTTGATATAATGTATGTTTAGTATTGGATGTATTGTTGACTGATTTTTAAAACTCGTATACTTGATATATTACCTGTCTACACATTGTACGATAATATGTTAGAGAGTTTACTACAAATTAGTGTAGTAAAGTAATATTTATTAAACTACAAGGACATGTGTAGAATAGGGAGATTTAATGCATTCATAGGTAGTATTACAAGTGATAAGATGTTTAAATTACAATGTATCTGACTACTGAATAATTTATTGACTAGCTGTGTGAATAGAACCAATGGCTGTTTTTAAGAAAGTCACATGGGAGGGGAGTTTCCAACGGGCTTTTATTGTATCCGGAGTTGGTTTTAGTGAATTCTACTGGATTCCTTTACATCTGTGTAGTTTTCCAATGTAACCCTGCTGCTGAAGTTTACCCTGTTGAAGGAAATGATGTTATTGAAGAGGGAATACCAGTAAAGCAAGAAGAAGTGGTTGCTATTATTGAGAGAACAGATAACGCTGACTTTGATGAATTCCCCCCTTTATTCCGCAAAACATACAAACATACAGGGGATTCCTTTAGGGGTATGCCCTAAGAATACATAATCTTTGTCTTTTTTTGGCAGGGGAGAGTACAGAGTAACTGTGCTGAATGTTAACCCAGGGAAGGAGCAAGATGAATGTAATGAACGAGACGTAGTAAGTACGGATTTCAAACTGTTTAACTTGATGGACAGAAACTTTACCAAAGAACATATAGACATTTTAAGACTTGGATTTAATTTTGTACCTTTGAAAAGGTCTGAACTTGATAGACTGCTTTTAGAATTGAAGTTATATAATTGCAAGCTTAATTTACATATGTTTTGAATGATGTTGAATTTACTTTTACTAAATTTAAAAAGCCATGTATTGTTAACCCCACCTTAGTCAATACTTTAAAGGTCTTCAAGAGAGCCTGTGAAAAAAGATTTTATTGAGCTACTTAAACATAAACCTAGTAAGAGAGTAATTTAACAGAAAAACAACATTGTGCTTTAAAGGACATGAAAAACTTAGGTTCATAAAAGCAGATAAAGGGGGTTGGATGATGATGATTATGTATCAGGAAAATGATGTGAATTCAATGAATAAGTTGTTAACCAATGATGATGAATATTTATTAGTTTCATATCCTGAAGTAACCAGAAGTTTTAAACAAATTCAGTGGCTATTACATGAGTTTTTAATGGAAGGACTTATTACTTTGGATGTTTACAATTTTATGAAGGTTGATTATCCTGTTTTGAGGATACTATTTGAGATCCCCAAAATTCTTAAAAATCCCACCGACCCACCTTTTCAACCAATAGTGTTGGCCCCCAATTATATTATGTTCTTGAATTATATCTTGAACCCGGTTGCTCAAAGAATGAAGTCCTTTATCAAGGATTCATGGGACTTTTTAGATAAAGTTAAAGTTTTTTATGGATACTTATTCTTTTTGAGATCATTTTAATTTGATTTTTATGGTAGATATTTACTCTCTCTTTTCCTGCATACCCCATGAGGTAGGTGTAGTCTAAGTTAGAAATTATTTGTGTGAGATAGAAAGTTTCTCTAATGATGACACTTATTAATATGTAGTTTGTTGGGCATTATGTTGAGTAACAACTATTTCTTGCTTGATAAAAGAGTTTATAAACAAGTTAGAGGGGTGGCCATAGGATCTGCCAACACCACAGCTTTTGCCAATGTGGTAGGAACATTCAGTTTTATCACATTTGTTCAAACAGTTTAATATATGTTTTTTATCATTATTATGTAGATGATTTTATATTTATGTTAGAATGATATCTAACCAAAGTAGGTACTTTTTTGAGTAAGATAAATGGGAGTTCTTATTTATTTATTTATTTATTTTTTATTTACTTTGGGGGATATATGTACCAAAGTGAATTTTCTTGATGTTACTATTATTTGGAATGAGGTGAAACTTAGTTTCAGTAGTTAGATACATAGAAAATTAACTTTTGTCAATAATTACCTCCATTTTGCTAGCAATCATCCATACTTTATTAAAAAGAACATTTGAAGAGGCCAGTTTATTCAGGTCTCCAAGATGAGTACAGATGATCTTAAATTTGAAGAAGAGTTACAGTTTATTCATCTATGTTTATGGATAGGGATTATAAAGCATATTTATTAGTCAGAACAGCTAATGAAATTAAATCCAAGACAAGTACTCTTCTTTTTAAACCTTTGAATAAGAAGGAGGTTCAGTGTAAATATTCAAATCATATGGTAGTCTGCTGTTTAGATACAACAGTAGTCAATTATGATATTTGTTCCATTATAAAAAATAACTGGGAAAATAATGGAAGGAAATGTTGATTTTATTTAAAGTGGTTGGGAGTACCCCTTAATTTGTATTTAAAAATAATTATAATATTAAGAAAAACTTGGAAAATGTTACAAGTAAGGCTGTTCCTATAACAGTTATGTCCAATAAAAATAAAGGTATGTATAGGTGTGGTTGTTGTCCTATTTGTAGGTTTATTTTAGAAAGGCCATTTGTGGGTTTAAGGTTTTTAAACAGGACACTTCCTATCCCTGGGGTCTTTAAATGTAAAACAGAAGGGATAATTTACATGGCGGTATGTTCAGAATGTGATTGTTACTATATAGGAATGACTGAAAGGAGCTTACAGAAAAGAGTTAGGGAACATATCTACTCTATTAAAAATAAAGGCAATAATAATGCTTTATTTAGACATAAAACCATGTGTGATTTTAAAAGATTTTTGTTTACCATACTTGAACAAGGTCCTAAAGATTTAAGAGGGGGGTGATTAAATAAAATAGAAGAGAGAGACCCCATGTCAATTGAAAATGGGGGCAGGCTCATTTCCTGGATTATATACTGTAAACATTTTCTGATTATGTTTTTATTCTGTAAAATGTTTGCTGATCTGTACTATTGCTTTTTTCTGTGGAGATTTTTTTTCCGGGCCTCCACTGAAAATGGGCAACTAGCTCGGCCAGACTTTACCGGTAAACAAGTATTAAATAAATAAATAAATAAATAAATGATACAATTAATATTAAATGCTTTCTAAAAGATAGACGGTTAAAAATACAAGCTTAGTTAAAAAATATAAGTTTAATTGAAATGATGATAGTGTTTATATTTTATATAATTTTTGTTCTTTATTTTGTATTTATTCATTGTTACTTTAAAAGCTTGGTTGTAACATGATTAATTGGTCTATTGATTATATTAATTCAGTCTATTCAATGCTGGAATTATAGACAAACTCACTAAACTAGGCATAAATCCCTATGTCACAAGATGGGTTGTCAACTGGCATTGGTATTTATATGAGTGCAGTTTCATTATTTATTTGTTTCTGAAGAAGTCTGTTAACAGATGAAAGTGAATAAAACAGCTTTTACACTAAGGCCAGTGTTTTGAACTGTACTTGGATTATATTTCTCTGGATTGCACCTGTGTTTGCTGTAGCAGTTTGTTTGTTTGTTTTTGTTAGTTTCTATCACTATTTCCTTGGTTAGGATGATTTGCTGTGTTTTAGGAAAATTCAAAGTTTACATAGGCAGTACACAATTTTTAACAAAACTACTCCCCAGCAAACCAAAATAAATATTCTGAACCAAAAACTGTGATTCCTGACAGCAAATTTCTACTACTGTGAAATAATACATGGTTTTCCTAAAGCGGGAATACTATTCTTAGCCCCCCCCCAAAAAAAAACAAACAAAAAAAAAGCAAATAGATTGCTATTTTTTCTTAAAAGGGCAATAATTTGAGTGGTGTAGTTCCAAAATGGGGACTTAAAGCTCCTAGATGATTGCTGCTCCTGTAAAGCCCTTGGGATGTTTCTTCTTGAGATGGCAAGAAAGTACTGAAGAAAGCTTCACTCTAACTGCTGATTTCCCTCCTGGGGATTAACTAGTCATCAGTCAGATTGGAGGGGCGGTGGGATGCAGAGATTTTTGAAGCTGTCCGGTCATTGTTTCCTAGGCTGAAAACAACCCATATGGCCTTTGAGCTACTGCAGCAGTGGGAATGATGACCATTTAGTCTACTTAGTTATACTTCTCAGGCCTGTACTGTAAACTGCCCATTAACTCAGCTGACCAGCCTTGTTAATAAATAAATACATTAATACCCAGATAAGCCATGCACCCTCCCTCTCTCTTCATCAGTGGTTTATCACACTTATCTAGGTCCTTGAAGTATCACTGCCTTTTCCTTTTAGGATTTTTCTGCATCCTATCATCACACCCTAACTGGCCAAGACTGGAGGAAATAACAAAGTAAGCTGCACTTCAGGAGGGGGGACACAAGTCTATAGAAACTTTGGGATTCTAGGTGCTCTGAGATGCATTTTGCACAACAATCATGGCTAAAGAAAGAAATTCAGTACTCTTCAACTTTGCTTTTCTTGGATCCTTTCAACTCACCCTATGTGGTCAATAAAGCACTGCAAATATTCAAATTAAGCTATGCTTCTGTGGGCCAAGAGGCCTCTAGAAACCATGGAATTATATGTATTCTGAGGTACATTTTAGAGTAATTTTCCAGCCTTTTGATCCAATGATGACTAAAAACAAGGAAATAAATTCAGATATTTTTTTCTTTTAAAGAAGAAATAAGTTATGTCTCACAAAATAACAATTCACAATAAAATGAGAAGACAAATGTTTGTAATTATACACAAGGAATAACTGGAGATAGGACCTGCCCACCAACAAAAAAAAGTAGTTACTTTGTATGTATCCCTCTGGATACAGTCATATATTTCATGGTCAAACATATACAGCATACTTCATCAGCTCTACCCCTAAAAGGTAACCAATTGTATGTGTGCCTGAAGTTTTATTGTGAGGAATGTGAAAACAATAATGATTCCAGTAATGCATTCTAACCTGCTGCTCCTAAACAGTGAACTGCTCTTACACAAGTTATAGTGGCTTTCTATGCATATCTCTGAGGTTTGTCAGGAAGGTTAAGTAAATAATGATCATGCTGTCTTCAGCCACCCACACAACTAAAGTGACCCTTTGTGCACACCTCTGAGGTAAGTTTCTAGGCAGAGGCCACTATTAAGCCTGTGTTAAAATCCACTTATACAACTTGGAGGGATGACTGGACCCCAGAAGCTCTGAGGGTCTGGCTGTTCTGTGATGCATTTTATTCCTTTTTTTGAAAGATAATGACTTATTAACTGCATGTTTTACTGCTACCCCAAAGAGTTATGTGTGTGTCTGGCAATATTGTGAATGTCACAGATAAAAACTGGTGATGTTACTTTTTGCATACATCCACACACATAGGTTCATAGGTAGGTACTAGGCTATTGGCCCTAGGGCCTATATAAGCCTAGCCAAATGGTACCCTGGCTTTTGCCACCCAAGAAAATTATTTTCCTGTGCCCCTGTTAAGCAGAGCCACAGAAGTGATCCCCGGGGTGAATTTCCTATCTCCCATCCAATCATCAAGATTTTTCTTGAAGAGTGCTAATGAGGAGGTTTGTTTGATATAAATAGGTAGTTTGTTCCAGAGTATGGGAAGTCTCTGAGACAGGAATCTATCCCTCCAGCATGTTCTGTTTATTGTGGTGACAAGGTTTAGGTCCCTAGAGCATGTAGCTCGGAGGGATTGGGATTTCTTTACGTGGAGCATGTCCAACAGCTCTGGGTTTGACATAGCTTTGTATGTTAGGCAGAGATCACCTCTGAGTAGGCGATATGCGACAGAGTAAAGGTGGTGTTTTTTGAGATGGTCTGCATAGGGCATCTGTTTGAGGACGGTAATCCTCTTTGTGAGGCATTTCTGTGGTCTTTCCAGTTGTTGTAGATGTCTTGTGAATTACATACCAAAAGGGGCATTGTACTCTATAATGGGTCTAATGAGTGACGAGCAGAGGTGAACAATGACCTCTTTTTTCCTGGATAAGAAACCTTTTGTGATGAGGTGTGCCACATAGAAGGATTTCCTGACTACTGTGGCGATGTGATTATCAAAGGAGAGACTACTGCCCACCTGTGTCCCAAGGTCTCTTATCACACTTTCTGTGTTAAGTAGACTACCACCTATGTGGTAGTTCATGGGTACAGAGTTTTTACCAAAAGGGATGACAATGCACTTTTTGGCATTGAGCTTGAGGCCATGGCTTTGACACCAGGCATCTGTCTCAGTCAGGCCCTTTTGTAGGATATCCACATCGTTAGGAAATTTGATTATGGCTCCTAGTTTGCAGTCATCTGTGAACTTTGTTAGCCAAAGTCCTTCTGTGTTAGCCTGTACTTCAGAGAAGTAGATACCAAACAGGAGAGGACTTAGGACTGAACCATGTGGTACTCTACTTGTCACTGGTCTGAAGTTGGATTTAGAGTCTGCTACTTTCACAGTGTGGGTTCGGTTAGTGAGCCAGCTGACAACCCATCTTGTGACTTAGGGATTTATACCTAGTTTAGTGAGTTTATCTATAATTCCAGAGGGGGGTGGTGGTGTTGAAAGCCTTTTTCGAGATCTAGATAGGCTGTGTGTACCACCTTACCCTCATCTACAGCTTTGTTGACTGCTTCAAAGAAGTCTATCAGGTTTAGGAGACATGATCTGCCTTTTACAAACCTAAACTGGGTAGGGTTCAGAGTTTGGAGAGTACCAATGTCATTGTTTATAAGTTCCATGATGATACGCTCCATAGCCTTGCAGACCAGGCTCATCAGGCTAATGGGGTGGTAGTTCCGAGGGTCCGTGGTGGCTCCCCCTTTGGGGAGTGGGATAACATTTGCTGTGTGCCATTCAGTGGGCACAAAGCCTGAGGTGAGGCAATGATTGAACATGGTATTTAGGTGGGGTGCCAGTTCGCTCTGTAGTTCATGTAGAACGCAGCCTGGGATGTTGTCAGGTCCTATGGATGCTGTGTTCTTGGCTTTGGAGAGTGTGTTTTTTACCTGTGCAGCTGTGATTACAGGTACTTTGCATTCTTCCGGTATAGAGATGGGCCCTTTAGGGGATGGGAGAGGGGTAAAGTTAGCACTGAACCTATCTGCCAGGATGTTGGCAATATCAGTTGGTTCTGTATATTTAGTGCTATTGTGCTGTAACTCAGAGCAGATCTGAGTGTTGTCATGGAGATTCTTGACATAGCTATAGAATGCTTTGTGGTTGTCTTTAGAATCAGTGGCGATTTTGTTTTCATAACTAGCTTTGGAGGATTTTATGAGGGATCTCAGCTTCTTACTGAGGCTGACCACAGAGTTCCTCTAATCATGGGATTTTACTCTTTTTTGCAACAATTTCTTTCTTCTGTTGTAGAGTTTGTTTATAGCAGGGGACCACCAGATTGGCTTCCTTTTTTTGGAGGATAGCATCTTGGTTCTGTTAGGGATTGCACGATCCATGCACTCGTGTAAGTGCTTATAAAGTGCAATTGTATAGGATTCAGCAGTCGTATCTCTATTGTCCATCAGCATGGATGTCGTGAAGTTTACCACTTCTGTCTTAAGAAGCGTGAAGTTGGCTTTGGAGAAATTATTTACGGTGGTTTCCCTAATGGGGGGTGGGGCTGGGATGTGGATGTCTAGGGTGATTTGCTTATGGTCGGATCTGACCAACGAGGAATTGACCTCTGGTGCAGAACACCAGTTGCCCATGTTGGTAATGACCGGGTCTATGATATTGCTGCCCCTGGTGGGGGTGTGGATAAGCTGATCCAAGGCATTGGAATTTATGAATTCCAGAAAACGTTGAGCACAAGATTTGGTACATGAGTAGTTTTCCTAGTTAATGGTGGGGTAGTTGAAATTGCCCATTATTAGGGTGTTAGGTTGTACCCTAATATTTTCCAGTGTTGATGCTGGCCCTGTAAACCAGATGCACAAATTTATTTATTGACATTTGATTACTGGGAAAGTCTAACTGGGTAAGTGTCCATTTTCAGTGGAGGCCCTGGGAGAAAAGCTCTAAATTATTACAAAAACATTTAAGAACAATAATTTTACAATCTTCAAAAATAACACCAAAACACCTACAGTTTAAATAATTACACTAAATTAGACACAATGTGAAAATATTGGTTAAAAATAGATACAAGTTATATGACAATGATTTAATATTTAGAGAAATTTAGCCAGTTTAAATGAAAGGTACGTTAGTATAATACAAACAGGAATTGCAATTAGAATGAGATAAAAATATGCTTATGGTATATTTAGAGAGTTATGGGAGAGAAAGTGATCAAAGTAAGGAAGTGAGAGACCAAGGGAGAGAAAGGAGGCATAAAGTATGAATACACACTTGTTCATATTTAGAGATATAGTCTATCCTGAGGCTGAGCAAAACCAGAGCCAGAGTTTGGCTAGGGAGTTTTAAAGGACTGGAGGGAGGGTATTGTACACACACACACACACGCACACACACACACACACACACACACACACACACACACACACACACACACACACACACACACACACACACACACACACACACACACACAAAAACACACATGCTGCAGGCTTACATACAGGCAAACTGAAGGAATACCAGTTCACCTATTTCATGTCACTGGGGTTCTGGAAGAAACCAGAGCATATGGATAAATCTAAACAGATACAGAAAGGGCATGCAGACCCCCCCACAGAAAAAAAAACACAGCTAAGAACTCAGCCAGAGCTGTGCACTGTGAGATGGCAATGCAACTCACTATGACAGTGATGACAGTTATCAGTTACTTTCACACACATGTCCTCTTCCTGCCTGTCCTCCAAAGATAACCACTTATTGTGTGCAGTGCTAACACTTGTGATGGAATGTGAAATAAACTATGGTAATCTTGTTTCTCATAAATACACTGCAAAACCCCCTATATACAGTAAGCATGGTATTCATAGTCCAGGGCTTTGCATTTTCATAGCGGTGATCTGCGAAGAGCGGTACTATGAGGTTACGCAAATCATAGACTGTCAGGATGACTACGGAAATGTGGAGGACTTTTTGTGACATGCTCCCCATCAGAAATAAGTAATGTGATTAATGCATAAGCAATATGGGGACAGCTACTACTCTGTTAAAGGGGTTTACACATATGCGCATGAGTTTGATTCATAGTCATGAAACTATAATTAACTAATTTGCATATAAAGTGCATCCAGCACTCTAAATTATGCCAGAAAGAAGCAGGTTTCAGTCAGAATACAGAGATGCGAGGGGAGCTGAGATGGTGCTTTTGCATACCTGGACATATTTACTGAAGGGGTCGCTTTGGTAAATGTTTCATTTTGATGCTTGTGCATACCTGGACATTGTACTGAAAGGGATTTCTTGGGGAAATGTTTTATTTCACTGCTTGTGTATAACTGGAGATTTAACTGAATGGGTTGTTTGGGGAAATGTTTCATTGTAGTTCTTGTGCATACCTGGACATTTTACTGAAGGGGTTACTTGGGTGAATGCTTCACTTTGGTGCCTGTGCATACTGAGGCATGTTACAGATGGGGTCACTTGGTTAAATGCTTCATTTCAATGCTTGTGCATACTAGGGCATATCACTGAAGGGGTAGCTAGGGTGAATGTTTCATTTTTATGCTTCATGTACTTAAAAGAGCTTACAATGGCAATGTTTCAGCTTCACTGCATACCTAGAACTTGGAATTGTCCCCATGGTATAAGGGTATTAAAAATGCTCTCATATAGGCTCAGAGGATCATAGGAGGTTACTAGGGTAATGACCCTGGGGTCCTTACAAGCCTAGCCAAGAGGTTATCCCCAAAAAGAAACCTCACTCAGCAATTGTCACTCCTGTCAATGAGGGACACAGGTGGAACCCCTGGGACAAATTTGTGGTTTCCCATCCACTCATCAAAGTTGCACTTGAAGAGGGTCAGCGAGGTACTCTGTTTGACATGCATGGGAAGTTTATTCCAGAGATGGGGCAGCCTCTGGGAGACAAACCTGTCTCTCCAGCAGGTTTTGTTGTTGTTGCATATTAGATTCAGGCCTTTGGAGTAGGTAGAGTGTGAAGAGTTAGACTAATGGATATGGAGCATTACTAGTAGGGCAGAGTCTGAGATTGCCTTGTAGGCAAGACACAGATCACCCCTGAGCAATCTGTACAATGCAGAGTAGAGTGATACTGATTTGAACTTGTCTGCACAAGACAGGTGTTGGAGGCCATGGATTCTCTTTGTGAGGAATTTCAGTGGCCTTTCCAATTGGTGCAGATGTTTGGAGAGGTATGGGAATATTTATCCTGATTTATTCCATAAATGGCAAGCACTCAATTTGAAATAGAGTGCTGATTGCATGATTTTAATGAACCAACTCTTTACTAAGTTGGAGAATGATCCAGAGAATGAAATAATGCACCTTGTGAATAATTTAACCAGTTTATCAAATTTTAAAGAAAAAGCAGATGAATATGAGCAACTGATTGACTGATTGGATACATTTGATGAGAAATTACAGGCTCTGAAAAAATGTAAACTAATGAGAGACATTATACACTTTAGCTTGGGCAATATCTTTTTCTGGGTGAAGGAATGATCTAAAAATGGAAAAACAGCAGTGGGGGATGAGTTGACAACAACTGAGAAACATAAAGCTGCTTGTAATGAATCAATGTACAGCCTTGATAGATTTTCTGTTTCAGAAATTCCCCCCAATGCTAATGGACATGTTAATGAACACAGTACAGGAAAGCTTCCTTTACAAGGCACTAGTAATGAATCCACACACCCCCAACTCTCTATGAGAGATTATAATCCAGCAGAATTGAATGTAGTAACCCAAGCAAAGGAAAAATCGTTACACTTTCCTTTTCGTTTGAGCCAACCAGAACCTGTGACTGTGAGGAGGAGTGACCAGTCAAGGGGCAGAATGAAGGAGAAGGAGGAAATGTGAGATGGCAGAGCAATGGCCCTCAAACTTGGAGTTGCTCAAAGAACATGAAAAGCAGAACGGGCAAGTACTTACAAATCTTTCAAAGCTCATTCTATCAGATGATGACATTGAACTTTTTCGAAAAGCTTAACTTTTATTCCGTCCACCATAGACAAACTGGTGTATGCAATAACAGACTTGAAAATATTAGTTCATAATTTAAGTTTGAAACTTATTTTTAAGGATTCAGTTTGACATGCACCTCAAATATGTAAATGTACAAGTAATTTTACACCTGTTTATCCACCCATATTAAATGCTTTTAGTAATTTATGGGAAAAAGAGCTTCATGGCCTATATAGTAAGAAAGAAATAAATAAATATTATAACTTAACAATTAGAGAACACAAAGCTCTTAAAAAGCTTCAAAGCAACAATGAAATAATAAGTAAGCAAGCTGACAAGGGTGGAGCCATAGTAGTTATGAATAGAAGTGCTTATAATGATTGTAGGCTACAACTTTTGAGTGATACAACTTTTAAAGCAATTAATGATACTGAAGTAAAAAACATGTTAGCGTGGTTAATATGTCTATTTATGGATTACAAATCAATGGTCACATCTCTATAGAAATGTTTAACTATTACAATGTTCCATGTCCTACTATACCACTTATCTACGGACTCCCTAAGGTACATAAAAATCTTAACCACCAATGAGACCTATTGTGTCTGGGGGAGGCTGGATTACTGAGCCCATTTCAATGTATTTGGAATATGTGCTGGGGAAATGCTTGTTAGTATTAGAAGCTACATAAAGGACACTGTTGATTTCCTACACCATTTATATCAGTGGTATGAAAAACATGAATTAGAGTACATACTTGTCACTATGGATATTACATCATTGTTTATGGTTATTCCAAATAGTTTGATATAGCTACTGAATGGAGCTTTTTATGTAAATATAGTCGAATGTTGGGAAGGGAAATTGAAACCATTTGTGAATTACTAGACCTTGTTTTGAATAAGGCTATTTTTATTTTCCAAGATGTTATTTTCCATCAAATAGCAAGTGTGGCTATGGGTACTCTGATAGCCAATTCCTATGCAAATATAGCAATGAATATATATATATATATATATATATATATATATATATATATATATATATATATATATATACTGGTCCAACACACATTACAGAAAACATTTTATTCTACAAATAATTTGTAGGTGATGTGTTTTTTGTATGGAAGGGAGTTGGGAAAAATCTTGGTAAATTTATTAATTATATTAATAACAGCTCTGACTTCCTGAAATTTACTATTACATCTTCAAAGGAATCTATACATTTTTTGGACATTAAGATAGAGAAGGTAGATGATCAAATTATTACGTCTATACATGGAAAGGAAGTCCAGACCAATAAATATACTTATAGGACTTGTATGCATGCTAACCATATATTTAAAAGTGTAGTGAAAACTCAAATGTTACGTGCTAATAGAAAGAATAATAGTGTCTATAAATGTATGGAGCAGTTGAATGATATAACCAATGAGTTTTATCATAGGGGTTATGGCATGGATGTATTACAACTCCCAAACCAAGACCTCTGCAAGGATGGCAGATACTCAGGCTCAAAAAGCAAAACATAAAAGAACAAATAGCCAGTACTCTACTGGAGCATACATCTTTTAATGTATAAAAACACAAGAAACAGACCAGTTGTGGCCCAATGGCCATTTTCAATGTAAAACACAATCAGTAAATGTATCACCTTATATATCAAAATATAATGGAATTAAACCCTATTAAACAATTATAACAAATGTTCATTGAGACCAGATGAAAACAATCCCCCCAGTTTCACAATCCAAGATTTTTCTTTCTTATTTAACAATTTATGCCAACCAGTTTTCATTGATCTATGTCCCAAAATTCTGTCAATGACAAGTTTAAAGGTAGTTGTCTTATGTGTAATGGTGTGCTTATATAAAGCATTAGCTGAATACTTATTTTTAATGCTACTAATATGTTCTGAAATGTGCAGCTTTAAAGGTCTGGAGGTTTGGTCAACATAAAAGGCTGTGCATGAGCAAATTGCCAGATAAACAGCCCAAATCACTATTACAGTTGCCAAACATTTTTATAGAAAAAAACTTAAGACAAATACATTTACAGAAAAAACAATGGCCATAAGGGTAACATCCAACCAATTGTGTGCCATCTATAGTAGTTTGTACAGTGTGTTGAAGGCAAGAAATGTTTATAATGACTGAAATAACTACTCAAGGTTTTACCTTTAAGAAAAGAAAATAAACATCTTTGACCTAATAACTCACATAATCTATCATCTGTCAAAAGAATGTTACAATGTTGTTGTACCAAATCTAAAAATCTATGAGTGTTTCTGACATAGGTGGTAGTGAATCTGATTTTGTTATCTGAACAAAGACCATGATTTTTATATTTAAGAAGCTCACTTCTTGAAAGTAATTGTACCTCCCTATTAGTCTGTCTAACCTTAGCCACGTTCAGGCCTGACCAAACGTGCACTTCTTTGTTTGACCAGCGTACTAAACATATGAAGAATTACTTCTAGAGGTTTGAGAGTTTGCATTAAACCTCTAGTTGGCCAACCGGACGATCTATTAATGTCTTCCTGGGCTGATATTCAGTAAAAAACATAACAGTTTGATAAAACTTTACATGATTTTTAGGAATGTAGAATAGATTTATATATACCAGAAGTTGCTCAAACTTGTGAGAGGGCAAAATCTTTTGAAGGTTCTGCCGTATATAAACAATGTTTTGATAAGCTCTGGGAAGAATTGTTTCTTTTTGAATAAAGTTTAAAAGAAAGAAAAATTAGTAAGTTTAGCAGAGATTCAAGGAACTACCAATTGGGTAAGTCCTTTGAATATATGAAAAGTGGTAAAAAAGACAAAAATATTAGATTTTCTCAGAAATAGTCCATGCCCATTGGGCAAAAAAGAAAAAGAAACAAGTCCATTTTGAAAAAAATCTATGAGTGATACTTCTGGTGAGGATTCTTCCTCTTATACCGATAAAGAAGTTGGCAGCAGACACTACCAGCTACCAAGAAGTCCTGTATTGTGGTACAAGACAATCTGCCACATAACTCTGATTTGGCCCCTTTATCTTTAATACAAGAAGGAGGGGGGTAGGAAACATAAGTCCAAAAATAGGAAATTATGGTTCTTTGGAGGCAATGCTGAACTTCCTAAAACCCAGGTAACCTCTTCCAGTAATGTGATTAACATCTATTCAGTTGTTCTTTCAGAATCTGAATATATGCTACTGAATAAGGCCTGAATTTTATTCCAGGGTTTTTGTTCCTGAAGATGTCTTTGTTGAAGACTTGTATGCATTTTTCAGACAACTCAATCTTAAATTATATTTTCAGGATGTTGAATGTGCTAATGAAAACAGTGGCTTCAAGTTTAACAAATCAACAATTGTTCCACCTATGAATACAAATGTGGAGGTATTTCAAAAATATATACTTAAAGAGTTACATTTTGATTTAAATGGTCAACAACATGTTTCTCCTTTAAAATTTGTATATAGAGGAAATGAATGCCTTGACACAATTGAAAAATAATAAAAATATTGTTATTGTTCGAGTTGATAAAGGTGGAGCAACAGTTATAATGGATAAATCTTTGTATGCTACTGAAGCACATAATCAGTTACAAGATGTTAGATTTTGCACTTGCATGCCCTATGATCCTACATTTTATTTCAAAAAAGAAATTGATGCATTTTTGGAGTCTGCTGTTAGTGAAAGGATTATAGATAAATGTACTATGTGTCATCTGAAGGTTAAGGACTCATCTTTTCAGTATTTCTATCTCCTTCCTAAAATTCACAAGGACATGAAAAAAAAAACCCTGGTAGACCTACAGTCTCTGGTAAGGGCTCCCTCACTGAACCTCTGTCTGCTTACCTTACCATGTATTTAAAGCCATTGTTATCGGGGGTTAGAGCCAGGATACAGGACACAACGGAATTTTTGAATAACATTTCTGATGCCCAATTAGAGCCCAAATCGTTACTGTGTACATTGGACGTTACATCCCTTTATGCTAGTATTCCTCATTTGGTGGGTTTATGTGCTTTACAGTACTGGTTGGATAGAATGTCCCTTTATAGTCCTGGCTTTAACACATTTTTCTTATGCTTGGCTGAGCATGTGTTATCTAAAAATGTATTCTTCTTCAATACTAAATGCTTTTTGCAGTTGAGAGGCACAGCTATGGGTGTATCTTTTGCACGCGTTTATGCTGACCTCTTTATGGGGCATTTGGAGCAGATAATTATATATAATGCAAGTCATAATATTTTTCTTGGAGAAATTGACATCTGGCGTAGGTTTTTAGATGACTGCTGGATGGTGTGGAAGTCGGACTTTATTTGAATTAAAATAAATGGGGTATTAGATATACAGTAGATTATGATGTTTCTTCCATCTCGTTTTTGGATGTTACTGTATCTAAATTACCTGATGGGACTTTGTCTAGTACATTATATAGAAAACCCCATCATTCAAATATGCTACTACACGCTTCCAGTTGTCATCCTAAACATATTATGGCTAATATACCCAAGTCACAGTTTATGAGAATATACAGACCCCAGATTTACTAAACTTCCATGCAGGACTAGCTTAGTCCTCCAAGGAAGTGCCCATTTAGGAGCAAGATGGCAGCATGCCATGCATATTAATAAGGCTCACTGCCCAAGCTCCTAGGCTTACACGGAGCGCGTACGAGTACAGGGGGTGTGTCTGAGAGCAGAGCTCTCAGAATAAACACGCCCCTGCAATGTAGAACAGCAGAAAGTGGTAAGAAATGAGCAAGACTGCTCATAGGTGTCCGCATATCCCCACCAACAGTCCCCCATGTGTACAACAGCAACAGTACATAAAACTTAAATGAAGAAACCCTGTTATTTATTTTTTTTTAAAATCCGAGTACAGCTAACCGTAGGTGCATGGGTGTGCCCATCGCTTAGCTATGGTTAAAGCAGCTTAAAAGGCTGAAGAGGATAACAAGGAAGATATATGCAAATGAAGCAGCACAGCAATAGTGTAGTGGGCAGAGCATTTGCCTAATGAGCAGGCATTCCCGGTTTGAGTCCCACTGCAGCACAGTCTATTTTACATGGCAAAGCACGTTATAACCAATATTTTTGTTGTAAAACCCACTAAATAACACATATTTATGAACTGGAGTACTGCAGGAAATGCACATGTGAAGTGTCAGTGTCATGATGAGTAAAGCATTAGTAAACAGGTTTAAGCACAAATAAGCAGTAGTAAGCATATGTAAGCATGTTTAAGTGTGTTTGCGCGGGGGTAAGCACTGCCTACACAGATTAAGCAATGTAGAAGCTAATTGAATATAAGAAACTGTAACCGGAAGTTAGCAGTGCTTACCACCACGCAAATACGTGCAAACCCGCTTACACCTGCTTTAAAGTGTCTTAATCACTCTGTATCCAACGGCCTGTGTTCTGCCCAGCAACAAAATAAACAGTCTCTACAAGGCTCGAACCCAGGACCATACACACTATACACAAAGTGATTGATAACTAAGCCATGCCAGACATACATAAATCTGATGTTTTCAGAAATATAACATCCAGCTCAGTCATGAACAGTACAGAAAATGTATACCAATATCTAGATGTATGTGTGTGTGTGTGTGTGTGTGTGTGTGCAAATATATTAATATCTAAACAGATACAACATATATATATATATATATATATATATATATATATATATATATATATATATATGTGTGTGTGTGTGTGTGTGTGTGTAGAAGTATATAAAATATATACATATATATAAATATATATGAACATATATACATGCAAATGCCTACAGCGACACATATATATGTCTACACCTATATGTCTACATATACACAGCAAGTTACATATATGTACGCATATATATATATATATATATATATATATATATATATATATATATATATATATATATATATATCTCCCCGTAGGTATATACGGACGTAGTTATAAATATGTAAGCAAATATATATAGCTATATAGGTATATATGGCCATACATCTGTAGATAGCAATGGCAGATTAACAGAAACACATATATGTCCACATGCACGTTTAATGGGGTTGAGAGACCCCAAACAATATACGACTTGTATGAATTGGCATACCCCCCACAGCCAAATGCGTCCTCCCTGCCATACACTACCAAGTGTTGCAGATCCCATAACCAGGACCTGATACGACATGGGCACATGATGTTAACAGTACTACATCCCACCTGTATGATGTCAGGCTGGTATTCAAAACATATCATGCAGTACAGTCTGGCTAACATTGGAAATGTAAAATGTGGAAGTTATCAACATTCCCAGGATACATATACACAGCCACATATATGCAGATACAGATATATATATATATATATATATATATATATATATATATATATATATATGGGTTCCGTTCAGAAGCTCAAAGCACTGAAATCTTGAATTTCAGTATTTCGAGCCCAAGAAGTCGAATCCACATAATAATGAAAGTTTAGAAGTCTGAAATTTAAAACCTCGAATACCGGAGGTTTTGAATTTCGTGCTTCTAAAGTTCCACTATGTTCATGTATTCAGGTAAGTGTGTGTGTTAAGGGGTTTGGGTAGGGGCTGTGGTGTGTTCAGTGTGTTTTGTTGCTGCGATGTGTGCGTGCAAAGAGAAAGTAGCTCGTGTGGTGGTGGTGTTTTGTTTGTGCTTGTATGTGTGCGACCTTGGAGTGAGAATATTTAAGTAGGGGGTGTGTGGGGGGCACAGTACTCTACCCTGTGTAGTAGAGTGATTGTGTGTGTTTGTGAGGTGGATGGTTGTGTGTGCGTCTGTGTGTGTGTGTGTGTGTGTGTGTGTGTGTGTGTTTGTAGTAAAACTGCGAAATTCAAAACTTTTGGTATTCGAAGTTTTGAATTTCGCGGTTTTTAATTTTCTTGTTTTGTGGATTCCACTTCTTGGGCTCAAGATACTGAAATTTGAGATTTCAGTATTTTGAGCTTCTGAAGGGAATCCATCTACATATATATATATATATATATATATATAAATATATATATATATATATATATATATATATATATATATATATATATATATATATATACATATATAGATATACATGTGACTACACATACACATGCAGACATATGTACAGTAAGATACTTATGTAGTAGGTGCACACAATATGGTACAGCCACTATGCCTACAGTTAACACCATCACAACTGGACACTGGATGAGCCACCCATACAAATGACAATCGTTGCCTGCAACATATACCCACAGAGAGGTAATAGAATAAACACCACACACGGGTTTGCAGAAATGGAATACCTTTATTTGTGTACTATTACAGATTTATATGCCATGTCATATAGCTGTTCAGACACTGACATCCATATCAACAGAGTAATGCAACTGTGAAACTGTTATACTAATACAGTAGTCTGGAAAGGTCCACAGCTGTTGCTGTCCAGGCCAAGCCCTTCAAATATTAGTAAAGACAGACTGGGCCACAGGGTACCAGACAATCAACAGCAAGTGATGCAGATGTATAGTCCAGCAGCCTCTATCTACACTCTGTACACAATCACTAGGTAGCAAAGACTTCAGTTGACCAAATGGGATGTAACTGTTACATAACAAGGCATAACTAACACCATCACAGGCACACTGGCAAACAGAACATTCTGTATGGCAGGAGGCATTAGGCCTGCAGTAACCCACTTTATGTAAGTAATGTCAAGATAGGTGACATGTATGGTACTGTACATCCAGATACCTTAAGGCAGCTCACCCCTGATACCCCCAGATGTTGTAACACCCTAGGTCATGTATGGTGCATCCCCCCCCCAGACTCCATAATACAGGACCATATTCCACTGTTATATACACTGGCCTCTGGAGTGCATATGGGTGCACATGTATTGTGTAGGTGAAGCCCACACATATATGGCCCCAGCCCCACCATATGTGTGGGGGATACAAAAGCAGTGGACTGCTGGAGACATGGCAGTGTGGTATACGTATATGTCCATATGTATCTCTATCTGTATATGTGTAGACATATACTGCTCTGTATATGTATATATCTGGGTGTGTATATGCATAGCTATGTACATATACACACCCATCTATATATGTTGATATGTACATGTGCAATTATCTATATAGATATCTGGATAATCATATGAACATATATATTCACCATATGTCTTGAACATGGAGTGTAGCCCTACCTCAGCTCCTATAGTCCCAACTTCGTAGTGCAAGGGGATCTCAGGTATGTATAGCAGGTATATTAGTATACTGTTGCTACTGTAATAGGGATTGTCTTCACAGACATGGTGTGTGTGGGAGGTCACATCTGCTTTTCACATGTGCACCATTGGCTACTGACGGACATCCTAAGGACATCATAGTACAGTACCGCTGCAGGCACGTAATGCTCTTGTGGACTACAGCAGAGATATTGGCCAATAGATGTGGACATTCTGACACACTCTGTACAGTCCAGAGGTATACACAGAACCCATTAGTGCAGAACATGTGGACCAAGCCTGACAATATGGATGTTAACAGCCATATAGATGGGTATAACACATAACGACTGGTATACATTCGCCCCCATAGGTTATGCATTCACACACCTCAGTCTGTCCTGACACATAATAACTGTTGGTACAGAGGTGCCATGGCCACATACTACCCACTAGATATTGACATACATCTGTACAGCTTCCCACTGCTCTGTCTGATATACATGACTATTAAGGGAGGCCCAGAAGCAGTAAATCTGAAAGTATCTGGACATGGCACATCACTGGGTAAGTACACTAAGCTGCTAGGCATGTAACAAAGCATTGTGCAAGCTACAGGCAGACTGGCTCAACACTGGCCTACATATCCTATGGGGGAATGCACATGTATGTGCATATATAGCAGGCACTACAGGTATGTCACAGCACAGGTTAAGATACACCTGTGTGAAAGTGCATAACCACAGCCAATGTGAACACAGCCACATATGGTAAGCTAGCATAATATTACAGTATATGGACTATCTGCTCAACGCCATCCTCATATGTGCCACTCACACACTAATCCTACATATACTAAGCCGCTACACAGTGTGGTCTGATTCCTGTCTGTGGTATGAGACAGGTGTGTGTATGGCCCTACAAACATGTCAGCCAATATGGTAACATACAGTGGAGCAGCATGTAACATCAGATAGGATGGGACCTAGGACGATGACATCTACCACAGTCTGTACACAGGCCAAGGTACATATTAACAATACACACACTGTTGGCATTTACCATAAGTACACAGACCTCAGTACTATACAAACAACCACAGAATGTCCAGGTCATGTCATCAAATATGTTTCCTACTGTACAAAACATGTGTAGCAGTCTGATATCTCACTGGCTTGTTATCAGATATGATGACACTAATGATGGTGTACAACACATAGGCACCTCTTAATGCACGACATATGTACAATGGTTGACAGAGTTGTGGCTGGAAGCACATACACAAGGCCAATATTGACATGCTGCTGTGATAACCTCATACATTTACTGTTGTAACAGTGTTTGTTGCAACATATGTCCTATGAGGGATATGAGGTCAGTAACTGTTATGGAGTTCACCATCTACAGACTGCAATCCTCACACTACCTTCTGCAGTTCACAGATATTTGCTCTGTGGGTAGCACATGAAACTAAAGGCACAACACACTGCCAAGTCTGCAGATGACCCTACAGATGGGGATTCCTCATACACATAGAACTGACATGGCAGGTATTAAAACATGTAGGACAGCCATATCCATACACACACTGTTAAACCAACATTACTCCAAATGCAGTATAGCAGCACTTACAGTCTGTAGTTAGGTCAGGCACATCCCCCTCCTGTGTGTTGCCCTGTTTCCACAGTGTATGTTGTTAGAGGTAAATCCCCAATCCATCTGAGATGCTGTTTGCCAAACAACAGATCTAGTTCCTGCTCACAGTGAATGAAAAGGGCCAACACTAACATGATGCTCCTAGATATTGGAGTGCGTTTCCATGCAATTGGCAATGGGAATGTTACCACAGCTGTTCTACATGCAATCAGCTAGGGGAGGGCTGCAATTCATGCGGAGGCCATCAGCTGATTATGAGCATCACTTAAAATGCACATGCTGCTGAGTAAGAAAAGCAGGTGTAGGTCACCACATCACACCAGTGAGGGAGTGAGAGGGGCAGACAGAGGCATTGACAAGTCAGGAAGGAGTGGGAGAGTAAAACCTAAGCATGTTTGTGTCACACACCTACCAGCACAGGGTATCAAACCCCTGATGACTATGTAGTGCTATCACAGTCCTATGCTCTTATTGGATGTACCACATAAGTTACCTGTTGTGGAGTCCTCAGAACATATATGTTATGGTGAGTGACATCTGCAAAAGAGATATGGTAGCTATACAGTAGGTGAGGTACACGTGCCTGTCCGCATGAATGGGTGCCAGCATCAACACAGCCACACTCTCTCAGGGATGCACACACATTGACACACTTGCCACGGCCAGGGATACAGCTCATCACTAGTGAGATTGCCACAACACATTACTGTACATGTATTACATGCACCACATGGGTCATACAGAGGTTATATGGGCAAAAGGTATGGGGAGGTATCTGGCATCAGACAGCATGCTTCATTATACCACTGGGGTTTGTAGTGAATGTGGATGTGATCATACACATCATACAACACACACACAAACATGCAGAGTGGCAGTACTGACATACATGGGTGCATTTCTGCATGGGTATGTGGTGGTTGACTGTGCCAGATGGCTATGCAAGGCTAGGTGATGGGTATACCTTAGCATCAGATCACATGACAATGGTCTGCATTGTGGCTCGGGGCTGTGATTTCTGCTTTTACCCACACAGGTAGGTATTGTATCCACCATCCAGTCACCTGGGTGACTATTGCGTGTGGCCAATGCTGTGCATCGCTTTCCATGTATGTGCTCCTTAGTCCATGACATGGACAGTGTCTGGAATGTGCACACCTTCCACATGCATGTACAATGACATGTGGAACTGTACCTGAGGTGTTGGGCCCATGTTGTGTACACAGATTATCATCAGATGTGCCAGTCTTGGCCACCTGTGGCAGGAACTGGTAATGGACAGCAGGTTACCCCTGCACCTACACTGATAGCATGCTAATGACATTCCCTTGTGTCAGCGGCATCTGTCCATACAGGGCATGTTTTCAGGCATGGTATGTCCTTTGTGGCTCACATGTGATGGCACCACATGTTTTGCCCAGTAGAGAACATGGGGAAGGTGCACTGTCTGCATGTATGTGTCTACTGGACAGATGGACAGGGTGCCATGCCCTCTGTAGGGTACTGCATTCACTCCATAGTTACTATCAGTCGCCAATATGCAGTGTACTACACATATATTGGCTGCTGCCTCGGCATGTGTGTGTATGACACATGGGTTGAAAGTGTGCTCTGGGTAATACTGGGGTTGCTAACTGTGATTGCCTGGCCTATATGTCACATGTATGGGTATGGATTTGCACCCCAGCCTCTCTTCTATTTCACATCTATTATCCCTGTACAGTAGACATTGTGATATATACTAGGGCCACCATATAAGAAATTTGCAGAGCCCACTCCCCATTGGGCCCAGGTGTCACACACTCATGCCCACAATATGAGTTACACACACCTGTCATGTCTAGGAGTAGAACCCCTACCTAACTAGTTTATTACACTACAGCACTACACAGTTATAGTATGCACCATGGAGAATACTGGAGTACTCCTTCCCCAAAGGTGTATATCACATTAGCTGACATCAGCAGGCTTGCCAAACTAGGGCATTTGAAATGTACTGAGTGTGACTGGCCTAAAATGCATTGCTCCCTACACAGATATTGAAACACACACAAAACATTCACAACCAATATGTGTGGGTATAGAACCCCTAACAGAGGTCTATATCATGCTACAGCATAGAGATGTTATAGGACACACCATGGGGATTACTGGAGAACTCCTTCCCCAAAGGTGTATTTCACAATAAATAACATCAGTAGGCTTGCCAAAGTAGGGCATTTGACATGTACTTAGTG
The DNA here is from genome assembly GCF_019279795.1 of Protopterus annectens. Lineage (NCBI taxonomy): Eukaryota > Metazoa > Chordata > Ceratodontiformes > Protopteridae > Protopterus > Protopterus annectens. Next base: position 1,262,594,928 of record NC_056739.1, on the reverse strand, counting down.
TGACTAGCCTAAAATGCATTGCTCCCTACACAGACATTGAAACACACACAAAACATCCACAACCAACATGTGTGGGTATAGAACCCCAAACAGAAGTCTATACTACACTACAGCATGGAGCTGTTATAGGACACATCACAGGGATTACTAAAGAACACCTTCCCTAGAGGTGCATTTCATAATGAATGACATTTGGCAGGATTGCCAAAGTGGGACATTTGACATGTACTGAGTGTGACTAGCCTAAAATGCATTGCTCCCTACACACACATTGAAACGCACACAAAACATCCACAACCAACATGTGTGGGTATAGAACCCCTAACAGAGGTCTATATTACACAACAGCAGTATGCAGTTATGGCACATGCTACAGAGATTACTGGACTACATTTTTCCCAGAGGTGTATTTCTAGGTGGATGACATCAGCAGCCTTGCCAAAGTAGAGCATACGAATTGTATGGAGTGTGACTACCCTAAAAAGCATTGCCCTCTACACAGACAGGGTCAGATAGACACAGACCCACTTGCCATGTCTGGGATTAAGACACCTCTCTAACTAATTTATCACACTTAAGCAGTACGCAGTTATGGCATGCGCTACAAAGATTACTGGACTAACACCTCTCCAGAGGTGTATTTCTAGGCAGATGACATCAGCAGCCTTACCAAAGTAGTGCATTTAAATTGTAGGGGGTGTGACTACCCTGAAAAGCATTGCTTTCTACACAGACAGACAGGCACACACACAGTTGCCAAAGATGAGGTTAGAACTCCTACCAAACTATTCTATCACACTGCAGCAGTACACAGTTACGGCACATGCTATGGAGATTACTGTGTTGCAACCTTCCCAAAGGTGTATTTCTATGTGGATGACATCAGCAGGCTTGCCAAAGTTGAGCATTTGAATTGTAGGGAGTGTGACTACCCTAAAAAGCATTGCTGTCTACACAGACAGAGTCAGACAGCCACACTCTTGTGCTGTTTGGGATTAGAACACCTACCTATGTTATCACAGTACAGCAGTACGCAGTTACAGGACACACTATGGAGAGTACTGGACTGCAACCTTCCCAGAGGTGTATTTCTAGGTGGATGACAGCAGCCTTGCCAAAGATGTGTATATAAATTGTAGGGGGTGTGACTACCCTAAAAAGCATTGCTCTCTACACAGACAGACACACACACCATTGCTATGGCTAGGGTTAGAACTCCTACCTAACTACTTTATCACACTACATCAGTATGCAGTTATAGGACATGCTATGGAGAGTACTAGGCTACAGCCTTCCCAAAAGTGTATTTCTATGTGGATGACATCAGCAGCCTTGCCAAAGGTGTGCATATAAATTGTAGGGGATGTGACTAACTTAAAAGCATTGCACTCTACACAAGCAGAAGCAATCACAGAGACAGACACAGTTGCTAAGGCTGGGGTTAGAACTCCTACCTAACTAGTTTATCACACTACAGCACTATGCAGTAATGGGACATGCCACGGTGATTACTGGGATACAGCTTTCCCAAAAGTATATTTTACAGTGGATGACCTCAGCAGGCTTGGCATAGTGGGGCTATGGGGAGGGCAGTGTGTGTGCATGGGCCATAACCCATTCATCTAGGGGTGGACACGCCACATGCGGGCACAACCTGGGTCATATTTCACAGGTACATGTATACAGCTGCTAGATGACTACTTCCTTGAACAGTTATGTTGCACAGCTGGCACATGCACGACATACTGTGTAATGCTCCTATTGCATGTAGATGAAAGCGCTCAACCTGAAGTTAATATTAAAGAAAGTGTGTTTTTTTACCCTGCCTTGGTGTGACTTTGTGGGACCTGATACCGCTCTTCCACCAGTGAATCTATTTTTGCATTTTGTTTGGTACTGTGTAATGCTGACAGATAACAGTGGCTAATATCTGCAGTGAGTGACATCTAACCTTCGTGTGGTTGTGGCCCTTTGGCTGGTTGCTGGGTGGGACAGGCCTGGATGGCTCCTTGTCACAGTCACCCTCTTCCACACATTTATGTGTGTCTACCTATGGCTTATTATAGTGTGTTGTCCTTAGATATATATCTGTATTTCTATCCACTGTGTGTGCAAAGCATGAGTGGTGCATACTGAGGAGTGTCTGCACTAACATCTGTGGCTGCCAGATATGTCTGGTCCACTGGTGTTTGCAAACATGGCCTTCATGTGTTTAAGTGTGTGAGCATGCCCAGTATGATCTTTCAGTATGTTGATTGATATTGCCTTAATTTCTCTAAGTGTGTGGGCATGCCCAGTATGGCTGTCTGTACTGAATGTTTGGATCAAGTCCAGGTAGTTTGTACAGCACTGCTGACCTTGTGTTGTACACCTACAGGTAGCATGCTGTCTCTGCAGGTTATTGGTCGATCATTTGGCATGGACTGTTACTACATTTCTGCATAGGATGGGGGGCACACCTAACTATTTCTACATTTCTACACAGGATTGTGGGGGGGGGCACACCTAGTTGTTACTATATTTCTATGTAGGATGGGGGGGGTACACCTGACTATTTCTAAATTTCTACACAGGATTGTGTGTGGGGGGGGTACACCTGACTGTTACTATATTTTTACGTAGGATGTGGGGTGCACACCTGACTATTTCTACATTTATACACATAATTGGGGGGCACACCTGACTGTTACAACATTTCTATGTAGGATGGGGGGCACGCCTGACTATTTCTATGTTTCTACACAGGATTGGGGGGGCACACCTGACTGTTACTACATTTCTACGTAGGCTGGGGGGCACACCTGACTATTTCTATGTTTCAATACAGGATTGAGGGGACACACCTGACTGTGACTACGTTTATACGTTGGATGGGGGTGCACCTGACACTTGTACACATTTGCTAGGACTGTACTGGTATGTTGGGTACTCCATTTCAGTCTGTAGTCTTACCTATCGTGCTGACTAGAGGCATACCAGTATACTACAGATCTTAGCTTTTAATTACCTACATATTAGTTTCTGACTTCCTACCCTTCAGAACTGACATCCCACTGACTGACTTGCTGTAGTCTGTCTGTGTAGACCTGGAGGGGGGGCACAGCCTTTGTTTGTGTTTGTCTACACCTGTTCTGCTGGCTGTGACTGTTGTTGGGTATGTGACCGCCCCCGACTGGCATTTGTGAGTCACTTACCTTGTGGGTGTCCAAGTATTGAGGGTGGTGCTGTAGGGCTGCCTATGTCGGATGCACATAGTACACTCCCTACACATGGTTAGGCACAGGTAGTGTAATGTTTGGCATCCCTTTTACTGTGTGTGAGAGTCAGAGAGAGGTGTTATTCCCTGGGTCCCTCCTGTGACAGTGTATGTGCTATGCGTTGCCTCTTTGCCAAGGCCAGGGCATACTGGGCATGCCTCCTTCTGCCTACTGGGGCAGGCTCAGATTGTTCCTCCTCCGAGTCACTCTGTGCCTGTGCAGGCCTTGGCAATGGTGGGGGGCTGTGTGGCCTTGCCTCGTACTGTTCCTGCTGCAGCTGTTTCCACAGGATCATATTGTGTAGCATGGCACATTCAAGGACAATTTGGGTACATGTAGCTGGTGAGTACTGCAAGGCTCCATCGGATGTGTTCAGGCACCGGAACCATGACTTGAGCATCCCAAACACATGCTCTATTATGATTCGTGTTTGTGCATGTGCCTCATTATGGAGTTCTTGTTCAGGTGTGTGTGCATTTCTGATGGGTGTCTTCAGCCATGGCTCCAGTGCATATCCAGCATCCCCCACTAGGTGACCGTGTGGGATGTCCCCATTGGCAAATGTCTGGTACAGCTGTGTCTCCTGAGATAAGTAAGCTATTAGGTAGTAAACTTTACTTTTCATACAGGAATATGAGAACTATGAAAAGTCGGTTATGTTATAAGGATTTTAGTTTTAAATCGACTATAAGGCAATATAATCTGACTCGTTTTGGTACGTTTAGATGTTTAAAATGTTCTTGCTGTGTAGATATTATTGATAGTTCTAACTGTTTTTATGTCCATCCTACCATGAATAAGAGCTACAAGTTTAAATTTGTAGCAAATTGTGGTACTGTTAATGTTGTATATTTGGCTACATGTGTAGCTTGTCCCTCGTTTTAGGTAGGGAAGACTACATGTAAGTTAAAAGAGCGAATCATCGAGCATAAGTCTGAAATTAGAAGAGAGAGTGAGAATAATGCTTTATTTAAGCACATTAAATTGCATGGTGGTGACCATGGTTTCAAATTTAGGGTTATAGATATGGTCACTCCATCTGTTAGGGGTGGAGATATTAATAATGTTTTAGAAATTAAGGAGTATGAGTGGATACTTAGGCTAGCAGCTGATCGCTTGCCAGGTTTGAATTCTGCTGTCAGTTTGAAACCAATTTTGATGAAGATACAACGGATGAAATTATATAATTAGATGTGCAATAACATTTTTTATGTACTTAAATTTTTTATCTACTTATATTTTTATGTATTTTTGTGATATAGAAATTTTTAAATATTTTTATATTTATATTTGTAAGTTGTTGTATATTTAATTTAATTGTGTAATTATGTTTAGGTCATATGATTGTGGCTGCTGTCATATGACTACTTAGGCTCCTATTTAAAGCATGTTGCTTCTTTAATGTGTTTGTGTTAGTATTGAAGAAGGGTTTTGCCCGAAAGCTTTGCTCTATATAAAGTTTTTGCTCAACGATTGGTGTGTTTTTGTACAGCTGTGTCAGATGCCAGATGTGGGAATCGTGGTAGCTTCCAGGACAGCCAGCACACACATTCATTATTATGCCCTGAGCATCACACATAACCTGGCAGTTGATGGAGGGGAAGCCCTTGCTGTTGATGTAGACCCTACCCCGCTCACCAGGTGGTGCTTTGATGCATATGTGCATGCAGTCTATTGCACCCACTACCTCAGGGTATTCTGCTATTTGGTGGAAGAGACGCATATTGCCGGCCATGCCTTATGGGTGATGGGGAAATATACGTGCTCACTGACATGTGCTGACATGGCATCCAGGAACTGGTGGAGTACACTGGATGCTGATGCCTGTGAAATCCCCATCATATCCCCAGTTGGCCTTTGGAAGGTACCTGTAGCTAGTATTCTTAGGCCTACACATACTTTGGTATCCACCGGGATGGGTTCCCCTCTGTTAGTTCTGTGTGTGAGGCGTGGCTGGCACAGCTCAACAATTTGCTGTAGGAGGTCCCTGTCCACCCTATAGCGCTCCACTTTCTCCAGCTCATGTAGCCCTTGGTAGGTTACCCTGGGTCTGTACACTCTTCTCCATCTCCTCACTGTGGGTTGCTCAGCAGCATTCACATCCTCACCACTCTCAGCCTCTTGCACATGCTGGTTTATGATAGCAAAAGCAGCTCCTAACATTTTTTCTCTTGCTTTCGTTTTGTAAAATTTCCCCGTTTGTATACATCGGTGGTGCAGAGTTTTTGGGAAAAACAAGGGGGAAAGGTGTTTGCATAGTTTATAGTGGTGGGCTGGGCTGGTCTGCTACCTGTGTAATTGGCTGATTCTGATACATTTCACTTGCCAGCTAAGCTAGTTTTCCTTGATTACCTTCCTACTGCTGTTTTCCCTTCTCATTGCCTTCCTGTTTAAGCCCGTGTGCGCGCTGCACAAACGGAGTGCTCAAATGTGCACAGAGCTGCTATTTCCTGGTTTAACTTCTTTTTTCTTCCTGTAAGACCCGGTGCACTTTGTAAAGAGTGCTAGACAGGTTTAGATACACCCCTAGTTAGCTGTGATAAGCTAGGAGCAATCACGAGCCACAGGACTCCAATCTGCTTACAGTATGCCTGACACCCCCCAGTGATGTCACCAATATCCTAGTCTTGCACCCAGCTATTCATACTCTTACACTGTTGGGACCTGACTCACATGCTGGGGAAAACTGGGATTGACTATCCTTCCCCTCATTTGCATAGGATTGCCTGCTAATGCATAGTTACATGTTTCACACTGAGCCTCCCCCTTTAGCAACCACTACTCACTGGCCAGGTTGTCTTCTGCCTGCCATTGACTTGCATGGTAGAAGACTGATTTTAGTTCGAATGCTCATTTTAAGTTTATTTTCTTATTTTCCCCCGATCCCATTTGCCGCTGCCCTATGCTTAAACAGCAGAGATCGGCGAAAAAAAAAAAAAAGTTGATTTCTTTAATTTTTAAACAGTTTGCAATGCCAATGGCCTTATACTTGGCCATTGGCATGCTTCCTCAATGATATGCAGCTTTTATTTGGAGCTGTCATAGCTCCATTTTGGAATTTGCAGTAATGTACTTGGTTACTTTGTTGTTGTTTTTCTTTTGGATTTTCCCGGTTAGGGGTCACCACAGCGGAACTCCGGTCTGCTAATGATTGGCAGTAGATCTCTTATGGGTGCCGAGGTGCCAGCTTGATGCCCAACCTTCAACTAAGGCATGCCCATTCTATGCATGTCTTTCGAATGCCACTCCACATCTAAATCACAAAAAGCTAAATGGTTATCTACCAAAAGGCAGACCTCTTCCTAGACTCACAGCTATTTAAGCATTTACATTTATAAGTCACCTTCCCTGTAGCTATGAAACCTACACTTCTGTACTCAACTTAAAACCTAATAAAGTACTCTCATTCAGGCTCTATTTACATGCCACCAGGATTACTCATCCGACCACTAAACACAGTTTTTCTTCATTAGATCCCTCTCTTTGGGAAATCATTACACGCCACACTCAAACCACTTAAAACCACCTCAAAATTTAGGCCTCTGCTAAAAGCCCCACCTTCTAAAGAAAGACCAGTACAACTGCTCCATTTCAGAAATATTACCAGGCTCTATATTTCCACAGACCCTTTTATCATATCTCATTAAGTCACTTTATCTCCTTCCTATCTTACTGAGTGATTTTATCTTCCCAGTTTGTATCCACCTTTCTGCATTTAGTTTTACTATTTCTCCAACATCTGAATTGTAAACACAGGACCTTAATGCGTTATCTGCTTATTTATTTGTCTGCCTGTTTGTCTGTCTGCTGGTTTTGTTTGTTAAGCAGGTGGGTTGGATACTCTTATGACCCTTTCAGTCATGAACCAGGCCGCAGTGTCTAAGCATTACAAGAAAAAGTAATGAGTCATTCCGTTTGTTGATTTAAGGTTTTGCTGAGTCAAGAATTAGATGTCATGTTAAATTAATTACATATTTTGTTGAAAGTTATATAGAAGAGCAAGACTACATAATGGGAAAGGAAGTTTCTCCTTATTCCATTGTTTTATAACTCATGTGTTAGCACATTTAGAGATGCAAGGGGGAGGAGATGATTTTTTGTTTAGTAATTTGATATTTTGATGGCATTCTTTCATTAGAATGGGCTCAAATGAAACTTCTTCATTGATTAGCATACATAACATAACATCTAGTTACTAGAATTTACATAATACAAACAGTATACATTTGACAATGATGTATTAGCATTGATAAATGGAATAGTTAAAATGAGTATTAGTACAATGAGATAAGGTACTTTTTGTAGACAGTGGATATTATAATGAAAATAAAATTAAGAACACTTAATGATACAACCCTTATAGCTGGTAACTAAGGTACAGAAAGAAAACAATATTATAGGGTCAAAATGTGAATGTTTTAAAGAAGTTTATATATGGTTCTCTTTATTTCTGTGTCCTGATTGGCTGAGAGCTGCCAGCAGCTGCGCCCTTATTCATACATAATACAGCAGGTGCTTATTCCTTCAGTCAGAAAGAATAATTAAAAATCAAAGTACTCTTCTCACTGTGCACTAGAAAGATCACATTTGAACTACTTTGATTTAAATCAATAAAACAATACTGTTGTGCACGGATACAGAACAATAAAAGTTTTAGCAGTACTGTTTAAAATGTTTTGAGGATCATAAACACACTAAATGATTTAAGAAGAATAATGCCTGTCTTTAGATAATTAGTGTTGCAATCCATGTCTTTCTCTTTTAATGGTTCTTAGCTAGTTATTTATTAGGTGCAGGACTGGCCAACAATGATGTCACTGTAGAGACATGTACATCCCTCGGAACAGTTACCGAAAGGGAAAAGCAGAACAGCTCTTCCACACCACTAGTGGTGATTTACCTGTTTTATCTTCCTAAATGTGCCCTCTTTTGTCTTCTTTATATCAGTTTCTCTGTGGTTGATCTGCCACAACTTTTAGCTCCATTATGCCCATAGTAATGTATTCAAGTATTTCAGCCTTCAGTTTCAGTTGGCTCCTGATTTGGATGATAGGGGATGGGACTGGCACCTCCTTAGTAAAAACCGTGCCTCTTCTAACTTGATCTATGGCTCCTTCTTTCACGTCTTCATTTCTGAGGAGGAAGAACATCTCATCTGTAATCCAAAGCTTGTAAGAAGTGCACCCTCAACTAAGGTACAAGTTCACACTCAGTGACCTTTACACTTAAAGAGTTTAATTATGGCTTCCTTATATTCAGAATGATTTGCATTTTCTAGAGCACAATGTTGCAGTCAAGCAAATATGTTTTCCAAGGACAGACAATTTAAATCAAGGAAAAGTATTTTGCCAGTTTCGTCTGTTTTATAATTTGACTAGGATCTCTTAAGTTAAATGATTGATGAGGAGACAACATGAGAGCATTTTTATAACCAGGGCAGTACTGACAGAGAAAAAGGTTACAGTCAATACATTTATCAGTAGAACTAATTAAACATTTATTTAAACGTGTTTCTGTGTTGCGGTAGTTTTTTTCTGGATCTGTGTCAAAATCATGCTTTAGAATACTACTCACACAGTACAACACTTAGACCAAGAGACAATTTTTTATTATTTTGACATGCGCATAGCATTTATATGTTAATTTTTTTACACTTTATCATGTTTTTCCCCTTTCTATTTATTTTCATAAAAGACACATTTTATAGCTCATTATGACACACCAAGGTGTGGGTTATGTCCTTATAAGACCAGAGACAGAAAGAAAAGGCAGTCATATTTTGAACGCACCTGGGTGTAGGTTTTTAGAATATAACCCATACATTTTCATGTGTTCATGCAGGCCTGAAAGAGATACATATACACTTTCCTTTGTTTCAGTTGTAAAATCATATTTGCATTAAATTTATGTTAATGTATTTTGTTTTATGGCTACTTTGAAGATGTATGTACATTTATTTCATTAACTTCATGTGCTTCTGCAATGTGTTTATCAGTTTGCTGCCTTCTATATTTGAGATCTGCAACATAATTTACTGTGCTGTAATAGATATATACAAGCACAGTGTTCTCAAAGTTTCTATATTTGTTTTCCAGCAGTTTGTGCCTTTTTGGCTCATATCTGTCTTTTCTGTAAACCTCAGCAGTGAACTAAATTTCACAGAACACCTCAGTACATGATTTTGTGAGACCTCTGGCTCAACTTTGTAGTTGCTAATCTGTCGTTTTATGCATCTGTGTGACTACTGACTCATGGATTCATGTGCTACACAGCATGACCTTCATAGAAAGTAGAATGCTTCTGTGCTATCCAAGCATTCAGTATACAGCTCTCGGGGGAAAAATGCTGACTAACTTCTTGGAGCTCCTGCTAGGAGTTCTTAATTTACTTGGTCATATGTTCAATGTGATATCTTGCTAGTGTGCAGGTTTAGGACTGTTTATTTTAAGTAAATCAGCTTATTAGCAATTCTTTCACTTTTGTTGTATGCAAACTTGTAACATTATTTTGAGTGTCATACTGCTTTAAGTTAAAAAAGAAGAAACCCAATCACTCCTGTAGAAGCTGTACTCTGATTATCCTCCTGGGCATAACAATCTTCTTCTTGATTATCCTACTTCACAGTGTGTGTACTTTACTATACTTTGCCTTTCTTTCTTTTATCCCTGTGACATTTTACCAGCATCTACATAATGATATGACATAGTGAGGTTAAACACTGGTAGGAGATATCATATAGAGCCCATACACTTGTATCATACTTTGTGCCTACGTTTTGTTAAATGCTTCCCTCACTTGCTCTAGTTAATTGCTACAGCTCAATGAAGTATGTGGATTGACATGCCTGTGAAAATACAATATCAATATAAATGACCAGCAAGCCTTTCATTTCCAACAGTTTAATGAATCCTGGCTGCTGCATTCAGTGATAGCAATAAAACTGAGTAGTCAATTTCTTGACATTTAGATATCCCCACAAAATACTTGTTCAGGCAGCTGGCTTTCACAAAAGACAGTACATATTAACCTTGTTATAGTTTATTCTTTTTCTAGCACCGATAATCTGCCATTTTCACCTTCAATAAGCATTTCTGTGTGGGAGCTAAAACTGTAGGTACCAAGGAGAAACTGTTGGTTTTATTCTGATTTGCATTACTTCTGGTTATCATTTAAAGTGGGACTCCATGAATTGTTCTTAAGTCATTTCTCACAGAATACTAAGATTTCCACATCATAAATTTCACAGATTTGTAACACCCCATTTGCCATAGAGAAAGTCTATAGTGCTTTGCTGTGATTTATCTTTGTATTTTAACATTTATTTATTAACCAGGTAGTAATACAAGATGTCTGATTTCTACCACAATACAGGCCAGAGGCATCGACAAAGTCAGACACTGCAAACTGGTCAGTGTTAAAAATTCTGTTATCTGTTGATAATGCCTTATAATATATTAATATTCCTAATCTGATCCTTCTTACTGCTGCTATTTCACTATACAAAATCCTGTATATAACAGTTGAAAAGGAGCAATCATGGATTCTGACAAATAAAATGTAGGCCTGCTCTCTCCAAGAGGAAGTATTCACCACCCTACAAGGCTCTAAGGGAAGAAGAAATTCTTGCAAAATGTATTCTTGACAGGAAAAAACTCTAACTTAACCTTTAAAACAGTAATAGAATAATAATGACGAGGTTCCAAGATGACGGCGAACCTGTGAACATCTTAACAACATTACTCCGCAAAAATAAAAATCATATAAGCCATGAAATTAAGGTCCAAAAAAACTTCTTTTCAATAAATAAAATACCAGTGACCATAACAATGCCTTCAAAGGACAGTTAAACCAAGTATCCTGGAAAATACAAAACAAATTTCATTGGAGACATACAGTGCAGGTATGAACATGAGATAACAGCCTGATGCAGCGCTCTTAGTTAGAATGGAAAATAAAAGGGCAGACTAAGCTAACCAAAGAGATGAACAAAAAACACAAAAATAAAATAAAGAAAATATAAACAGCTTTTTAATGATAAATAATACACCCATGTGACCAAGCAATGCCTCTTGTGAACAGCTAAACCGAGTATCCTGTAAAGGGAAAAACAAACCTTTTCTCTAAGAATACCATGCAAGAATGAACACAAGATAATGGCCTGATACAGCAGATTAAAAAGGATAAGAAAGGTAGACTGAATGAGCCAAAATGGTGAGCGAAGATGAAATAATGAATGACCAAATGATTAAAACCAAATACTTGCAAGTGGTTATGCCTGAAAAAGAAACCATAACCAAAAGGCAGTTAACCACAAAAATAGACAAGAGAACCTGAAACTCTCAACAAAATCAAAAGCTGAGCAAACACCTAACCTAGCTGACCTAAAGTCTGCATCTCTACAAAGAGCCAGTCAAAACTTCTCAGACCAACTTTCAGAGTTTGGACACACATTAAGTCAACTAGCTTCATGACTAGACATCATGGAGGCTGACGTTTCTAAAAATGAGTTAAAAATAAACCAAATCCAAAAAGACAATGAAAAAAAATGCTAAAAAGATTTATGAGATGGAACAAAAAAGTGGAGACAAGAAGCAGAAGGAACAATATATTAATCTGAGGCATCCCAGAAAAATACAAGCAAGCACAATTATTAGAAATAATAAAAGAAGTTGTGGGCTGCCTTTTAGAAATGATTCAGAAGCTGGTGAGATGGTGATCGAAAGAGCTCACGAGCACTATGCAAAACACAAAGCTTAGGTAAACCCAGACAAATTTATGCAAAGTTCCTCAATCACCAAGATGTTTACAAAATTCTCAAGGCAGAAAAAAAAAAAACATATATGGAATGGAAAGGACATACCCTTCCAAATAAATCAGTAATGGCAACAGCTGTCTCCATGCTGTGCTTATGTAATAGCCAAAAAAACAAATTCCGGATGAAGTATCTGAACACATTAGTCTTCCAATATAAGGATGTTAAACACATAATTGAAATGGTGAATGAAGCAAAAGCAGTGTTTATGAAAATCTTCAATGAATTACCAGATGTTAAAACCTGAATACAATCTCTGTAGGTGTAATTGGTAAGATTTGTTGTAATGGGACAGTTCTGGAAGTATATAAATAAGAAATCATAGCACAGATGGGACATTTTGTTCTCCTGGGCTATTCATAGTTAAATAAGGTCAAATATATGGCTCAAAAAATGAATGTTTAAAGAAAAAACTTTTCTTCTTACTTCAGACTGGCTCAGGTCAAGAATGAAAACCAGTTTATCAAAACCCCTTAAAGAATTCTCACCAGATTGAAAAGAATTACTGGAAGTTGAACTGCAAAATATGGAGAATGAGAGGCAAAAATTTCTTTCTCTTGACTATAAATACCAAACATCTATGGATGGTAGTGGAGAGTTTCAACTCTGTGAAAACCTGTACTTTCATTTTGGTAAATCATAATGGGGCCTTCTTATTATAGGATCATAGGAGGTTACTAGGCTAATGGCCCAGGGGCCCTTACAAGTCTAGCCAAGAGTTTATCCCCAAAAAGAAACCTCAGGCAGCACCTGTTGTCCCTGTCAAGTGAGGGACACAGCTGGAACCCCTGGGACAAATTTGTGGTTTCCCATCCACTCATCAAGGTTGCATTTGAAGAGGGTCAGCAAGATGCTCTGTTTTACATGTATGGGAAGTCTATTCTAGAGACAGGGCAGCCTCTGGGAGACAAACCTGTCTCTCCAGCAAGTTTTGTTGGTGTTGCATATTAGATTCTGGCCTTTTGAGCAGTTAATGCATGAGGAGTTAGACTTATGAATATGGAGCATCTCTAGTAGGACAAGGACTGAGATTGCCTTGTAGATGAGACACAGATCACCCCCGAGCAATCTGTATGGTACCGAACAGAGTGATAGTGATTTGAGCCTGTCCACATAGTATAGGTGTTGGAGGCCATGGATTCTCTTTGTGAGGGATTTCAGTGGCCTTTCCAGTTGGTGCAGATGTTTGGAGAGGTACATACCAAATGTGGTGCTATGCTCAATTATTGGTCTAATGAGGGAGGAGTATAGTGAGCTAACCTCCTTTTTTTCTAGATGCAATCCCTTTAGTTATGAGATGAACCAAGTAAAAAGCTTTTCTGACCACTGCCGCTAAATAATGGTCGAATGTGAGGTTGTATCAACCTGAGTGCCCAGGTCTCTCACCACTGGTTGTGTGCTTAGGGGGTTGCTGTTGATGTGGTAATCAGTAGGGGCCGTGGTTTTGTCAAATGGTATGATGATACATTTTTTTGCATTTAGCTTGAGGCCATGACTTTGTCACCAGTCATTAGTTACTGTGAGACCCTCTTGCAATATGTTAACATTATTTGGGGAGTCAATGACAGCACCCAACTTACTGTCATCCACAAACGTGGTTAGCCACAAGTCTTTTGTCTTTGCTTGGACCTCTGAGAAGTAGATGCTTAACAGTAGAGGTCCCAGGACAGATCCCTGGGGAACTCCACTAGTGACAGGTCTGCTATCGGAGGTGGAAGTACCTATTTTGACTTTGAGGGTCCTGTTGGTGAGACAGTTGGCCACCCAACTGATTAGATAGGGATTTATGCCAAGTTGTGTTAGCTTTTCGATGATGCCTGATTGGGGGATTGTGTCAAAGCAATGTAAAGTTATGTCAAGGCACATAGACTTTGAAAGAATATAAATCACTTAATTAAATAAATTCACTTAAATGGTTAAAAAATATGGTAAAATCTTGAATGGTAAAAGATAAAGAATGCATGGCTGTATGAAGTTTTAGGCTCTGACTCATAAAGGAGCTGAAATGTAGCATATCTGTCACATAATAAGAAAACTGCAAGGTAAGAGTTATATATTCTAACTTCTCTTTTTTGCTTACTATTGGTAATTTTTATAGTCTTACCTAGTGTATGAGCAGTCCTAGCAAGGTATAAACCACAGTCATGTAAAAAACAAGGTGTAACAACTAAAACACTAATGGTTCTTTGCATATATGACATAGTGTGATAAGGCATGTCTCTGTAAACTTCAGACACATTTTAAGTAAGTGCTGATGAATATTAGAATGTTATACACCTTTTAAAAATGTTATTATCTCTTTAGGGCTGAGTCAAACTGTTAAGCTTGATGTCTCTGCCTCAAATTGTTGTTGCTGTAATCTTTGGAAATTATGGGTATGGTGAAAATTCTGGTAATTGTGAAGAAAGTTATACAACTTTCACTACCAGGGGCCTAATTATGGTATAAATAAACTCCATAACCCTTGTAACCTCAGGTAACTACTACATGAAGTAACTAACAGACTGCAACCCAGGCACTATTGGCTTTCCAATGCTATTGGCAATATAAACATATGAGTAATATGTGAACTATGTTTAGTGTTTAGAGTTGCCAGGATTTTTCCCTGCTCTGAAACTGAATAACCTGATAATTATAATTACTTTGGGTACTCAAAACTTTAAAAAAAAATGAAGACATGATATGAGTGCACTTTCAAAGGAATAAGCATGTTACAAACTCATTCTTATTAAGACTATGCAATACTGTATACACATTGCATGGTTACTTATGCTGGTTATTGGTAGCAAATTCTAAGCTAATGCAGATGTTTTTTTTTTGTGCAAAAATTTAAAGATTTTAAATATTTAGAAAAACTTTCTTTACTGTTTATCAACCTTTAAGGCATCACAGTTGTCTCAATAGGGTATATTATTATCTGTTCCTGCATTGGGAAATGTGTGTTTTGATGCTGTTTAAATAGTGTTAAAGATCTACAAATACTTTTATTTTAGTATGAAATGCTTTTTGATCCAATACTACTAATTTGTCACAACTAATCCCAGGGTGCTTTGGCCTGTCCTCCCTGGTATCTAGAGTACTCTAATCCCAGGGTGCTTTGGCCAGTCTTCCCTGGTATCTGGAGTAGTCAAATTGTCACTTTATAGTGTGTTCTGAAACAGTGAAGTACTGAGTTTTACAAAATTGTTTTATGGCCTAAACTTATTTTATTCAGACTAGTGACCAAGAGTTTGCACAGTATATATTGCTACCGTAAATGAAAATAAATAGGAAAGTGTCATTACATATATCTGATCCATGAAGTATTAAATTTTATGAAAGAATGCAATTCAAGAAATAACCTTCAGTTAATGTATATGGCAGAAACACACAATTACAAAACTGAGATTAACCTTTTAAATAAGGTCAGTCATAATTAGATACAACTGTAAATAAAAGATGTTGAATTTGGTTGATACTTTCAAACTAAGGAACCACAATACAGGAAAGGTAATCAGGTAGGAGATGCTAATCTTAGTACACCTAAATATAATTTTTGTAGTATAAAGGTTTTGAAAAGAAATATTATTTAGAGGTATGAAGAAATGCCTAACTCTAACTTGCAAAAGAAGAAGCATACCTCTTGGTCGTAAACTGTTTTTCTCTTCTGGACTAGGCAATTTTGTGGGTAGGCACAGGGGTAGAGCTGGAAGCGTTAAGTGCTACATGAATAGAGACATATTTGCTCACACTATAAATGTTATTCATGTGACTATAAGGAGAAGATATCTAAACAAATTACTATTAAGAAGAAAATAATAAGAAAAATGAGATGTGGATAATTGACTCATGGAATGTGAAAGGATTACAAGATAAAAAGGAAATGAAACTTGTTATGCATTTAACATTTAAATAAGAAGCTATTGTTATATTCATACAAGATACGCGTATGTTAAAGGACAATTGGAGGCATGAAAAGGAGAAAAAATTATAAAACCAATAATAGCATCAGGTAGTGAAATAAATAGTAAGGGGTGGCTATTTTAATTAAAAATTCAGTTAAAGAAATTATTATACATCAGGACTCAGATATAAGTGGAAGATGGTGCTATTTTTTAATTAAAAGCTCTAGTTTACAAAAAACACTTCTTTTTTTGAGTCTGTATAGTCCATGTGCAAAAACAACAAGAATTTATCATGGAAATCTATAACATTCTAATTAGATTTATTTTATTTATTTATTTAACATTTGTTGACCGTGAATGTCCGACTAGGTTCCACAGAGCCTGTTTTCAGCGGAGACCCAGGGAGAAATGCTCCAGATGCATGTCTTTGGACAGTTTCCAAACTATCACTATATTATAGGAGGTGACTGGAATGCTATAACTGATCCCATAACAGATATAACAAGTAGAAGCAAAACGTATAACACCCAGGCCTCTATAGTGATAAGTGACCTAATAACAGACTTTTAACTTATTTGACCCTTTTTGCTACCGGAACAAAAATTCCCAGCAACAAAATTCACATACTACTATCAGTGCTATAAATTGTGGTCCAGACTTTACTTCTTTTCTGATATCTGAGATTTTCTTTAAGGTGCAAATAAACTACTGTACAGAACCTAGGTTTTTCTAAGACCACTTGAAGATTACAATTAAAATAAGTTGGCCTAGTGATCTTAATCTAAAAAGGGAGATATAAACTGGTCCCTAAACCCAAACTTGCTACAGAAAACAGATATAATATAGGAAATTAATAATATATTAGAGGAACTTGAGCATGACCTAACATTGACAGATATTCCCTATGATATACAATGGGCAGCAAGCAAAGTTAAAATCAGGGGAATTTTAATAAAGAAAGCATCATACTATAAAAAATATTGAAAGAAAAACATGCCAGAATTAAAGATAAAATAAGTGAAATAGAAGAATCAATCCAAAAAACACCCAAACTCATTACTAGAAGAACAAATGAATAACTTACAAAAATACTTATATATCATGCAAGCAGAACAATTCTCCTTCTTAGAAATGAAAACCCTAACAAAGTATTCAGATTGGGCACAAACTTCATCAAAATTATTGGGGAGGTTAATTAATGTAAACAACAAGGCCCCTATGATAACAGAAACTGAATTCCAAAGCAATACATATAATACTAATCAAGGAATTATTACAACTTTTGAAGATTTATATACAAACTTGTATGGCCCATAAAATTAAAAACTACTGATTTAGAGTTGGATCTCTTCTTAAGGAATCTAACCTTCCTAAGATTAGTCAAGCTCAAAAGGACTCACTTAGAGCTCCCTTCCCACAACAAGAAATCCTTTCAATAATAAACAGTCTGAAAACAAGTAAAGCTCCTGGACCAGACGATTATACAGCAGTGTTCTATAAATCCTTTTGGCAAAAGATGTCAAAGCTCTAATTAAAAATCCATAATTACATACGTGAATATGGCATTACAGATTTACATTTAAATAACTCAAAGACAATTTTTATACCTAAAGGCAAGTTTGATCTTAAAAACACTGGAAATTATAGACCAATTTCTACCATAAATCTAGACATCGAAATTTTTGTTGCAATACTTGCAAACAGATTTTAAAAAGTATTACCTAACACAATATCACCCGAACAGTTGGGATTTATGAATGGCAGCAGCCAGACATGTGACAACATGTTAACTATATTTATTTACTTATTTATTTATTTATTTACATTTGTTTACCTGGAAATTCTGACTGGACACAGGTCCTTTTTCAGCAGAGGTCTGGGGAGAAAAGCTCCACAGAATGACATGATAAAAGGTATACAATATGAATCAAAGGTATGTATACAGTAGTGGTGATGATAACATGACAATACAGAGCACATTTGGTAAAATTAAGTAGTAAGCACTAATTACAAACATTGAAATAAGCAAGATGTAAACACAGTACTACAACTGTCTAACAGCTACAAGTTAACAATAATAAAAGACTAATGATTATTAAATCCTGGCAGAATGAACTAGCAGTAAATAATATTCAGTTCAGTTTTATAGTGGTAGAGGAATTACTCTATCCAAAGCAGAGAGAAGGGTAGAAGGGGGGTTTAGTCAGAGTTTGGACAAGGACAAAGCCAATGAATATTTAGGTGTGATGTATGTGCAGTCTTGAAAAGACTGCAGGAAGGATGGGTAGTTATGGCTGTGGGAAGGTTGTTCCAGAGCTTGGATATGGCCCAGGAAAATAATGCTTCCCCTGCTGAGTTTTTGGCTTTGGTGACCTGGAGTAGATTTTGCTTGCTGGAGCGTAGGGGTCTGGAAGAGTGGTAGGGTTCGAGAAGTGTATGGAGTGATGGGATTCTGAGAGGGTGGTTTACAAGTGTGTGAGCAAAGGTGAGTTGAGTTAGGTGTAGGAGTTGTGGGAGCTCGAGCCAGTCTAGGTCTCTAAGGGAGACACAGTGGTGGCTGTGATAGGGGGCACCAGTGACACATTTTGTGACTTTATTGTAGCAGGCTTCGAGTTTGTTTAGGTGTGACTGTCTAAGATTTGTAAGTATGGGTGATGCACAGAATAGGGTGGAGACTAGTTGGGAGATATAATGATCTTATTATCTAAACAACTAATAAAAACTCTGTCTATGCCCTTGCTTTAGATGCTTGTAAAGCTTTTGACAGAGTAAACTTAAACTTTTTATTCTGTGTATTACTGCACTTTGATATACAACAAGAATTTACAAATATAATAAAACTTTTATATGAGAGTACACACACAATTCTACACATAAACAAGACAAATTCAAATCCAATAAAAATTTTAAATGGGACCAGACAAGGATGTCCATCATCTCCCTTCTTTTTTAACTTATATATAGAACCTATATTTTAGTTTCATAGTTTCATAGTTTAGTACTAGGCTATCTGCCCTGGGGCATTTGTAAGCCTAGCCATAGTGATGTGGCTTTCGCCACCCCATGAAATGGTACAAAAATCCACAAAAATGCACAGAATAGATTTAGAATACTGTGCCTCTGTCTAGTAGTGACACAATGAAGGCCCCCTTATGTAATAGAATTAGTTTACTGTGCCCCTGTCTAGCAGTGGTACAGATGTGACCCCTGGGGTAAACTTACGATCTCCCATCCACTCATCAAGATTTCTCTTGAAGAGAGTCAGTGAGGGGCTCTGCCTAACATGAACTGGGATCTTGTTCCAAAGCATTGGAAGCCTCTGGGTTATGAATCTATCCCTCCAGCATGTCCTATTCATACTTGTGCCGAGGTTTAAGTCTTTAGCTCTCGTGGTCCTGATGGATTTGGATTTTTTGAAGTGGAGCATGTCCATCAGATCCTGATTGGACATGGCCTTGTACGTCAGGCAGAGATCACCTCTGAGCAGGCGGCATGCTACTGAATAGAGCTGGAGTTTCTTTAGTCTGGCAGAGTAAGACATATGTTGGAGACCCTTGATCCTCTTGGTGAGGTACTTTTGTGGTGTCTCCAGCTGTTGCAAATGCCGGGTGAGGTACATACCAAATGGGGCATTCTACTCAATCATGGGTCTGATGAGGGAGGAGTATAGGGGTACAATGACATCCTTGGATCTGGATGTGAATCCCTTCATGATGAGGTGTGCAAGGTAGAATGTTTTTCTAACCACTTTGGCAACGTGGGTGTCAAATGAGAGGTCGCTGTCGACTTGGGTCCCTAGGTCTCTGATTACTTTTTCCGTACTCAGTGGTTTGCTGTCTATGTGATAATTTGTGGGTACTTTGTTTTTCCCAAAGGGGATGACTATACATATTTTGGCATTTAGTTTAAGGCCGTGACTCCGGCACCAGTTGTCCGTTCTGTGAGGCCTTTTTGTAGGATGTATGTGTCTGCTGGTGTATCGACTATGGCGCCTAGTTTGCAGTCATCTGCGAACTTTGTCAGCCACAACCCTCCCATGTTTGCTTTAACATCTGAGAAATAAATGCCGAACAAGAGAGGTCCCAGGACAGATCCCTGTGGGACACCACTTGTGACTGGCTTTGAGTCTGACATTGCACCAGCGATTTTAACTTTATGGGTTCTGTCCTTTAGCCAGTTTGCAACCCATCTAGTGACATAAGGGTTTACATTTAATCTGGTGAGCTTATCTATGATGCCCGAGTGGAGTATTGTGTCGAAGGCCTTAGCCAAGTCCAGGTAGGCTGTATGGACTGCTTTGCCCTTGTCAAGGGCTCTAGTGACTATTTCGAAAAAGTCAACCAGGTTCAAAAGGCAGGATCTGCCCTTTACAAAGCCAAACTGGGTGGGGTCAAGTGTCTGTAGGTCCCCTATGCCTCTGTTTATGAGTTCCATAATGATTCTTTCCATAGCTTTGCAGACCAGGCTGGTTAAGCTTATGGGGCGGTAGTTCCCAGGGTCTGTAGAGGTACCCCCTTTGTGGAGTGGGACCACTGTTGCTGTACGCCAGTGTTCAGGTACATATCCTGTAGTAAGGCTAAGGTTAAATAGCATTTTTATGTGCGGGTTTAGCTCCTCTTGAAGTCCACGTAGCACACAACCCGGGATACCATCAGGTCCCATTGATGCTGTGTTTTTAGCTTTGTTGAGGGCGGTTCACACTTGGACATCTGAGATGACAGGGAGATTACATTCAGCTGGGATAAGTATTTCTTCTTTTGGGGGTGAGGGAGGGGAGAAATTTGCACTGAACCTGTCAGCCAGAATGTTGGCAATATCTGTGGGCTCAGTGTATTTTTTGTTGTTGTGAACTATCTCTGTGCATATCTGAGGGTTTCCGCCTAGGTTTCTAACATAGCTGAAGAAGGCTTTGTGGTTATCTTTAGTGTCCTTAGCGATTTTTCTCTCAAAGTTGGCCTTGGATGTTTTTATGAGAGAACGTAGTTTTCTGCCAATGTTGATCAGAGATGTCTTCCCTTTATGGGATTTTGCTCTGTCGTGCAGTAGCTTCCTTCTTTTGTTATACAATTTGTTAATGGCTGAGGTCCACCAGACAGGACGCTTGCCTTTGGTGGAGAGGGACTTGGATTTATTTGGGACTGCATGATCCATGCATTCTTGGGGATGTCCATAGAAAGCATTTGTGAAGGATTCGGCATTGTGGGATGTGGTATCTACTGGCCCAGTGGGCGTAAAGGATACCATCTCAGTCTTAAGAAGAGTGAAGTCTGCTTTTGAGAAGTTTTTCACTGTGGTCTTTTGTGCTGGGGATGGAGGTGGGATATGTATATCCAGGGTAATTAGTTTGTGGTCAGATCTCACTAGTGAGGGGTATACCTCCGGTGTGGAGCATTTTGTCCCCATGTTTGTGATGATCAGGTCTAGTATATTATCTCCCCTAGTGGAAGAGGTGACTAGTTGTTCCAGTGCATTTGAATTTATGAATTCCGGGAACCTTTGGGCTAGGGTGTTAGGGCTAGAATAATGTACCCAATCTATGTTTGGGTAGTTAAAGTCTCCCAGTATGATGGTATTTTGTGATACATTCATATCCTCCAATGTCTTCAGGAAGGCTGAGTGGGGTTCCTGAGATTGGTAGGGTAGTCTGTAACATGCTACCAGTTGTATAGCAGTTTTGCCTATGGTTAGTTGCACCTGTATGGTCTCTGATGCTTCATGTGTTGCTACTAACCTGGAGGTGTGGGTGTCCTTGATGAATATGGACACTCCCCTCCTTGTGGTTCGGCCCGGGTTTTGGGGCCGAAAAGCATGATACGAGGTATAGCCTGGTAGCGCTGGGGTGCTCTCAGGAGCCTTGAACCAGGTTTCAGTTACCGCACAGACGTCAATGTTCTCCATACTGAGGAGTGCATCGAGTGCCTGCATCTTGAGATTTAGACTTCTGGCGTTGAGCAGCATTACCCTTAGTTTTTTTTCATTTTTGTTTTCTAAGGAGGTGGGTTTGTCTTTTGAGCCTTGCCTAAAAAAGGCACTATGGGGGTGGCAAGAGCCTTGGCTAATATCCGGAAGCCCAGTGATGACAGGTGCAAGCCCTCCCTTGTGAAGCAGCATGGCTTGTCCAACATGTCATCCCAGGCAGACAGACATTGGATCCCCTTAGAATGACACCAGTACTTGAGACAATTATTAAAGCTGATCATCTTGTCTTTGTATTGTGGCATCATTCTTGGTTTTACTTATAAATCAAAAAAAGTCCCATCATATCCCAAACATTTTTAAGAACAAAATTGTACTAACAGCCTTTGCTGATGATTTAAATCTATACTTCTCACTCTCTAACACAGACTAAGGCAAAATTCTTGATTCAATCAATAGCTTCTCAAAGTCTCAAACTACGAAATTAGTCCTATAGAGTTCTTAATTTTCCCTATCAATCCAATAAGCCACAATGACTCTTATTTTATTTTCCAGATTCGGGAATAAAGTTAAAATACACCCTTAAATATTTAGGTATCACCTTTGAACATAGCCTGAAACTATTCATGCAGAACAACTTACTAAAGGTTTGGTCAGACATTGATCAGGATATCCAGAGATGGAGAAAAATTAAGCTACCTTTCTTTTTGAAACCAGCAATTATAAAAATAAATATTCTTCCAAGTCTATTATTTTAGCTAAATGCAACAAATTCAATATTTCAGAAAACCTTTTTTAAGAAAATGAATGTAGCTTTAGCTAAATTTATCTGGTATCCTAAGCCAGTCAGACTTAGTTACCAGAAGTTAATGCATCTGAAAGAAGGGTGGATTGGGATTACCTGACTTCAATCTATATTATGACATAATATGTGCAAACAGGATTCTAAAAGTTGCTGATTATAATCCCAAGAGTAAAGAATAGTATCTATTATAGATCAAACTGTGGTATAACTATATCAAAAACAGTAAAATGAATCCCAAAGCCCTTCCTTTCTTAAATCAGGAGAGCTTAAAGGATATCAATTGTCACTTCTCCTTAAAACATAGAATAATAATGTTTCAGAAAATGTTGGAACCTATAATTCTAACAAGTACTTATATCCTCTTACAGCCACTACATCTGAACCCAAATCTCATATTAAATAAAGAAATGTTAAATCTGAACAACTATTCACTCATTAAGGAATGCAAAGTTTGGGATATTTACAAACAGCAAAAAGTCTTTAGAAGACATAAGGAATGTTCTCAACCTTTCAAAAGGATATATCATAATGCTAAGGCAAATCGGAGAACTATGTACTTCAATATTCGATGACTTTGACGTTAATGAAAAAGACTTAAATACATGTATTACATTATGGAACTTACTAACCTTAAAGAAAAAGATGCAATTTAACACTTATAAGTTAATGCTATCTCTTAAATACCAATCATGATTATTGTATTCAAAATACTGGACTGATAAGATCAAAGAATGCTCTCAGAAACAAAAAATATAATTCTAGTGAAGCAACACTAAAATTAATCCCTTTCAAAAAACTCACATATAGTCAATTAATGTTAACAAATAATGCTTATGAAATACTTAACAACTTCAATTTGGAGGTCTCTCCAAACTGTTTGTGCTGTTACTCACTAATATCAGATTTGCTCCATATCTTCGGGAGCTGCAAATGAAATTATAAATTATGGTACTTGTTGAGAGTTAGACCAGAGAATATAGAATATCAAGAATCCACGTTATCATGGGAATTTGCAATTTTGCATATTACCTCTCAAAAATTACCCAAGTTTAACCTACATATTCTAATTAGTCTCTTCTCTGTAATGAAATTGTATATTTCTCAGAACTGCCTAAATCGTACCAAGCTATCATGGGAGGGTTTCAGAAGTTTGACAATAAAGTATATATCAGTACATAAGTATATATAAGAATAACCAAAGTAAGCGTTCTTATTTCCTAAAATATTGCAGTCTTCTCCTGGATCATATTTTGAAAAATTAGCTGAATGTGGAATGACAAATTATTGCGATTGCTAAATGAAAAAGGGCACAAAATCACTCATCCTCATGACTTTGTGCACCTCTCTTCTATATATGTATCTGTATTGAAACAATATGTTAACTGTGGTGCAATGTTAATTAGAAATTTACTGTCTGTAGCACTATTTTATACATAGCGTATATAGGATTTTATCAGTGTATTTTTTGTAACACTGAAAATTCTCGATACATGATGTCCCTAACTATGTCTGAATTCTTCTTAAAAATGATTGTACTGTATTTTGCATAATGACTGGATATTGTTATATACATACAATACAAGAGAAGAAAAAAAAATATTTGAAAAAAAAAATAATGATGACTGAGCATCCATAACTTCCCTTTTATCACCAACCCATTACTGTGTGTTACCAGTGGCACGCCAGCAGTGACAAAACTGATGAACTACTCACAACTCAGTCTCATACAGATGTAAGATAATAATCCAATTGTCACATTCCACTTTAATAAAACAAACACCGAAGGACTTTTGACAACCTTTATTGCTTGAACATAATAAAATGCATCAAACTTTATTACCCATCACTTCCTTTCATTGAACAGTGAAAACATTAACTTAACCATTCATCCCACCACTTAACCTTGGGATAAGCAGCGTACCCCATCTGCTCAAGCCTGTCTCTCTTCTCTGCCCGACCCCCAATCACAGCACCCTGCATCCCCAACCCACAAGTACCATAACTAAATGGGACAGGACGGGAGGCAACAAAATCACCCCAAAAGTGAAACTCATCAAACAATTCCCCACCTCAAAAGGCCTAAAGACCCCTCCCTCTACTTACTTCACTTCCTCCCTTCCTATTTCAAACTACTTAACCCTTACTTGCCTATTCCCCTTCTAATTACTTAGTCTATCCATCCTACCTACCTTCCTTCAACAACCCAACAACCCCCCCACTAAAGATGTCCTGTGACAAATTTGTCTGTTCCAAACTTCATTTCTCACTGCAAGAAGTAATCATCAAAACTACTTTGTGCAGATTTGTGCAATGCTATGTAAGTATGTCCTAGAGTAATACATTCCCCCGGATTTACTAATCTTCCATGCAGGACTAATCTAGTCCTGCATGGAAGTGGCAGTTGAAGAGGAGGATGGCAGCGTGCCTTGCATATTAATGAAGGCGCTCTGCCTGAACTCCAAATGCTACATGGAGCATGGATGAGTGCAGGGGGCATGTCTGAGAGCAAAGATCTCAGAATAAACATGCCCCTGCAAATTAGAACAGAAGAATGTGTAAATAAATGAGCGAGACAGTTCACAAGTGTCTGCATATCCCCACCGACAGTCCCCATGTCTTCAACAGCAACAGTACAGTCAAATAAAAAGTAGAAACCCTATTATTTATTTGTTTGAAAACCTAGAGTACAGCTAACCATAAGTGTGCGGGTTTGCCCATCGCCTAGCTATGGTCAAAGCAGCCGAAAAGGCTGAAGAGGATAACAAGAAATATATATGCAAATGAAGCAGCACAGCAACAGTGGAGTGGTTAGAGCATCCACCTAACGAACAGGCATTCCCAGTTCAAATCCCACTGCAGCATAAGTCATTTTCCACAGGAAATCTGTATATGAACATAATTTTACATCGTTTTGCCGTATAACCTACAGAATATCAATTAAACATGAACTGGAGTACTGCATGAAATGCACATGTGAAGTGTTAGTGTCATAATGAATAAGGCACATGTAAGCAGGTCTAAGCACAAATAAGCAGCGGCAAGCGTGTCCAAGTGCATTTGC